>NC_048231.1:32010227-32020502 GCF_002007445.2 Ailuropoda melanoleuca
TATTTATTTATTCGACAGAGATAGAGACAGCCAGCGAGAGAGGGAACACAAGCAGGGGGAGTGGGAGAGGAAGAAGCAGGCTCATAGCGGAGGAGCCTGATGTGGGGCTCGATCCCATAACGCCGGAATCACGCCCTGAGCCGAAGGCAGACGCTTAACCGCTGTGCCACCCAGGCGCCCCAGAGTCCCAGTTCTTACCTTATTCTGGCATACATGACATCGGAGGCAGTTTGGTCCCAGAGCCAACAGGTGGACGGGGGCTTTCTGATACCCCAGTTTCTTGATCATGGTAGCCGTTGCTGCACCCTTGGTGGTCCAAGACTTCAGTGTTGTGCTGAGGAGGATGTCCTTCCTGGGAATTCAACCTAGAACCTCCCCAGTCTTGGAACAATTTTGAAGGCACCTAACTCCCTGTGTTAAAACGCATTCTGCTTCAGTTAGCTGGAGTGACTTCTGTTACCTGTGACCAAACCCTGACTAATGGACTCATAGTGCATGGAACACCCACACCCACCCACCCACACCTTGTTACTGCCTTTAAAAAATTATTTTACTATTAATGAGATTGAACATCTTTTCAAAGATTTATTGGCCATATGTGATTCTCTCCTTGGAAACTACCTCTTCCAGTCCTCGAGTTTCTTTTTTAAAATCATTTTTTTTACAAAAATTGATTTATAAGAACTCTTGACAATGGGGATACTAAACAGTGCAAAGACTGAGGGTTTTTTTCCCCGCCTCAATAGGTCACTTGTCTCTTAACCTTGTTCATGGTATTTTTAATGCCACACATGTTCTGATGGGACCATTCTTTTCCCCCTGTCCCACACATTGTCTTTCCAGCTACCTTCTAGTGACAGGAAACTCCAAGAAACCAATCTGTCCGTTTCTCCCGATGGGGAATGTCCTTGATGTCTTGAATTCTACTGGGAAGATAGAGTCATTACCAACTGGTCCCATGGCTGCTCCTGCAACCTAGCTCTGCAAACCTCCTCCCTGCTCGTCCCAAGGAGAGTGGTCATGCTGGATCCCAGTGAAATTGCAGCAGTTTTTGCTGAACTGCTTTTTTTTTTTAAGATTTTATTTATTTATTCGACAGAGATAGAGACAGCCAGCGAGAGAGGGAACACAAGCAGGGGGAGTGGGAGAGGAAGAAGCAGGCTCATAGCGGAGGAGCCTGATGTGGGGCTCGATCCCAGAACGCCGGGATCACGCCCTGAGCCGAAGGCAGACGCTCAACCGCTGTGCCACCCAGGCGCCCCTGCTGAACTGTTTGGGTTGTTGTTTGAAAGCTAGATGAGACAGGGGGCTGGGGGCTGGACAGGGCCCTGGGTCTGGCCACCTCACTTTCTCGTCTTGCATAAAAGGCAAAGCCCATTGCTTGGAGCATTCAAGGATGTCTCCACAGAGGCCTCTCCTGCCTCCTGATTCTGCTGCTGCTTCCATCTCCTGCCCCTCTTCACACTGAGATGCTCACTTTCCTCTCTCTTCTCCTTCTTTGTTCTTTCATTCAAAGCACATTTACNTGCTTCCATCTCCTGCCCCTCTTCACACTGAGATGCTCACTTTCCTCTCTCTTCTCCTTCTTTGTTCTTTCATTCAAAACACATTTACTGAGCTCCTGAGTACGGACCCAAGAGAAAAAGACAGAAAATCTGTACTTTCATGGGACTTATTCCGTTAGGGGCAAGAAACAGTAAATGTAATAATAGGCATGCTTTCTGAGTGCCTATGTGTTACCAAACTAAGGCACATCAAAATTAATGAACTTGGGGACGCCCAGGTGGCTCCGTTGGTTAAGCGTCTGCCTTCCACTCAGGTCATGATCCCGGGGTCCTGGGATTAAGCCCCACATCAGGATCCCTGCTCAGTGGGGAGCCTGCTTCTCCCTCTCCTATCCACTCATGCTCTCTTTCACTACCTCTGTCTCTCTCTTTCAAGTAAATAAATAAAATCTTAAAAAACAAAGAAGATTAATGAACTTGCCCAAGATCACAACTAGTAAGGATTCAAAACCAGGCCACTGGTCAGAGATCATGCTGTTCGCCACCATCCCATGCTGCCATATAGGACTGGGGCGAAGTGCCTTTTAGTTCTGAGCTCTGGTCTCTTTGCATTGAGCTCCCCATTGAATTGGCTCTCCAGTCCTGGCTTTAGCAGGTCAGCTTCAGCTGGCAGACCATTCTGTCCAGAACCTGAGTCTCCCTAGCCCTTGATTCAGTTCACAATTCCCCAGTTGTTGGGGATTCCTTTCCCAGCTCCAGTCTGCAGTCCCCATGTACTGGTCTGCTGAGTTAGTCCTCGCTGAGAATTGCTGGTGGTCTGCACAGCCTTCTCTTGGCCAGTCACAGTAACATTTTTTGGGTACCGCTGGTGTATTGAGATGCATACGTTTGTCTTGTTTTATTTGATAAAGGCTATTGCTAATGGGGATCTCCAAAGCCAAAAAGCCACAAAAATTGGTGGGCATGGGTCGAGAACCTAAGAGCTGTTAGAGCAATCACCCCCAAACCCAAGATTCCTAGTGTTAGGATAAGTTGGTAATAGAACAGGTTAAATTGGCACTATGTCACCCACCAGCCTCAAGAAAATTTCCATGGAACGAGGTACACTATAAAACACTTCNAACAGGTTAAATTGGCACTATGTCACCCACCAGCCTCAAGAAAATTTCCATGGAACGAGGTACACTATAAAATACTTCATAACCCCAACCCAGCAGTATATCCCTTTTAGGTATTAGTTCAGCCCCCAAAACCCAAAGGCTTAACCAAAAAGATCCTTAAACTCTAAAGAGTCAAATGCTCCACTTTTCGNTGCTTGTGTTCCCTCTCTCGCTGGCTGTCTCTATCTCTGTTGAATAAATAAATAAAAAAATCTTTAAAAAAAAAAAAACACTTCATAACCCCAACCCAGCAGTATATCCCTTTTAGGTATTAGTTCAGCCCCCAAAACCCAAAGCCTTAACCAAAAAGATCCTTAAACTCTAAAGAGTCAAATGCTCCACTTTTCAGCACACCTGCTTGTTCTGTGTCTAGGAACCAGACTCCTGGAAGCTGTAAATATCTACAAAAATGGCAAAATCCTACTGTGCTTCTTTTGTGCCCTGAGAGCTTGTCTTGGTAACCGTGAGGTTGGGGCCCCCAAAATGCGGCCAGACTGAAATGTGGGTTGCACCTCATTTTCAGCTAGAGTCCTAGCCAACTGCTACTAGCACTTGGGGGACATCACAATGGCCATCATGAGGAACATTCCAATTAGGTAAGATCATTTAAGAAGTGCGCTTAAAAGTCCCCAAATTAAACAAACGGAATGGTATACCTATTTTAATAGGCATACAAACCCTCCAAAAGGCTTCAAAATTCCAAAATAGTGTTACTGCAAGATGTGTTGCAAGAAATTAATGAAAAAGTTGTGACAGCTTGGGTGGCTCAGTCAGTTAAGCGTCCGACTCTTGATTTCAGCTCAGGTCATGATCTCAGGGTCCTGAGATTGAGCCCCATGTCAGGCTCTGCACTGGACGTGGAGCCTGCTTGAGATTCTCTCTCTCTCCCTCTGCCCCTCCCTGCATCCNGTCAGTTAAGCGTCCGACTCTTGATTTCAGCTCAGGTCATGATCTCAGGGTCCTGAGATTGAGCCCCATGTCAGGCTCTGCACTGGACGTGGAGCCTGCTTCAGATTCTCTCTCTCTCCCTCTGCCCCTCCCTGCATCCCCCCCCACCAAGCACACTCTCTCCCTCTAAAATAAAATTTATAAAAGCAAAAAATTAAAGACGAAGTAGGTACCTGAAAGGAAAGACGGCAAGATCCATGGAATTCTTACTGCTTCCTCATTCCTCCTTTGCTTGAGGAGGAAGCAGTCTAGTGCTAAAAAACAAAATGGGGGGGGCGGGGGTGCTTGGGTGGCTCGACCGGTTAAGGGTCTGCCTTCAGCTCAGGTCATGATCTCAGGGTCCTGGGATCAAGCCCTGCATTGGGCTCTCTGCTCAGAGGCAAGTCTGCTTCTCCTTCTCCCTCTGTGATCTCCCTCTCTCTCTCAAATGAATAAATAAAATCTTAAAATTAACTGAGAAAAATTGAAGATCTCATTGGCTTTGTTCAAATATTCCTGAATAAGGCAGTATCCCAACCAGCAAGCAGAAAGGGACTCTGAGGAGCTCTAGAGGAAATGGGAGACTTACAGGCAGAAACAGGTGGGACGAGGAAGCTATTAGTGAAAGAAAACAAAAGATTGTTTCAGGCCACTTCACCTTCCTTTGCGGGGACAGAGGGTGAGATGGGTCTTTAGGAAATTCTAGATCGACTGCTTAAAGGTCACATTCCTGCAGTTAAGTTGTGGTTTCATGTCATAGAGGCAAGTGACTCCAATGAGAGCCTGTTGATTCTCTCTCTGTTTTTAGAGAATTCAGGAGAGAGGGCGGATAGTTGTACGATCAACGTTTGATCTCTCCGAGTAGGCAAGAGGGGACAAAATCCACAGCAACCGGAATGGTTCTTCCACATTGGTGGAAGGAAGTCGGAGTATATGGTTACAGATGGGGGGCTGGTGGAGCGGACATGGGGAAGAGAACTCTTTTCTGATGGCATCTAACTCCTTGACGAAATAANCATCTAACTTCTTGACGAAATAGTAAATAATCATCTCAGAGTCAGTTGGGAAGAGACCGTGGGAGAAGCTTTAGGAGAAGTTGAATTTACTGTTGAAATTTTGTAGAATTGTTGGATAAAAGCCATGCGGACAGGCTGACATTCCATCCGGAAGTGACTTAAGCCTCAGTACCCATTGTGAACACCCCTGAAGAATCCAGGTGGACTCCCCCACCGCAAATGTTGGTTTAGACTGATGACACTGCCCGTGTGCACGAATGCACACATCCGATCACGCACACACACACACGCACACTCTTTATGTGAATTAGCAAATTTTCTGCTGTTGAATGTAGCTGATGGGGAGCGTGTGGGTTCCTGCCCAGGGCTCAGAGTGTAGCTTAATCCTCAACAGATTGCCTTCAGAGTGTAGCTTACGCTAACAAAAATCACATGTTTATGTCATGCCACCCGTGCTGAATATTTAAATGTAAAGCAAAGAAATTTCTGTTCTCAGTGCAACAGCTATAGTGAACCAGATGGTGCCATTTCTCTGCCAGCCTCTGCAAGAGTTTCCCATTTGGCTCAGAGACCAAGACGAAGTCCTTGCAATGGCTTGGTTGTCACCTGCTTTTGGGTTGGTGCCAGTTGCATTTTTAAGTGCCTTATAGAGCTTTAAACAGTATCGATTATTACCTTGGTTACAGTCTAAGCTTTAGATTGTGTTTGAGAGTCACAGGCAGGAATGTTAACATAGTTTGCTCTGTGTTGTAGGTCCGGGTTTCTCATGTAGAGATTACCTTACTTTCAAACAACTCAAGGTAGAAGAGAAGGGAGGCCTTCAGAGTGGTGATGGTTTTGAGACAGAGCAGGGACTGGATTTGGGTCCCCTCCATCCTGACGCCCAGCGTCCCTGGATAGCGGAAACCCTGTGCCCCTTGAGCAGCGTATCTTGCAGGAATGTGGAAGCAGGATGCCTACCAAAGAGGGCGCTTGACTAGGCAGGCTGGCGAAGACCCAAACAAACCAGTTGGCACCAGGGTGGACCTGAACACTGACTTTTCACCAACTTTCCCCCTCATTGTAATACTAAAAATCACACCCAAGGGTGGAGATTGAACATGCTCATGAGACATGTGATGCATGACGAAGCATGTGCTGTCCACTGCACCTGCATACCCACCTTCCTGTATCTCTCCCCTCTACATGCTTGGCTGTCACTCCTTTCCCACTTTGGCCTCTTTAAAAACTTCCCCTGGCCTTTGTTCAGTCTGAGGATCCTTTCTTTTGTGCTGTCTCCTTGTTGCTTTAGCATAAACCCCAACAAAACCCTTGTCTAGGGGCACCTGGGTGGCTCAGTGGGTTAAACGTCTGCTTTCAGCTCAGGTCATGATCCCAGGGTCTTGGGATCAAGTCCTGCATCGGGCTGCCTGCTCAGTGGGGAGCCTGCTTCTCCCTCTCCCTCTGCCACTCCCCCTGCTTGTGCTCCCTCTCTTGTTCTCTCTCTCTCTCTCTCTGTCAAATAAATAAATCAAATTTTAAAAAATAAATAAAACCCTTTCCTAGAACGTCCTTGTCACGAGTACACTATGATGGTGCACACATGCGTGTATCTTTCCCCAGTGCCAACTTTATTCAATTATAAAACAAAGTTAATGCAATTATAAAGTAGGTTCAGGATTCCAAACTCAATGACATTTCACTATGTCTCTACCTTGGCTTCTTCCATGGCACACAAAGAAAATATGAGGCACAACAAACGAGATAGAACAAGAGGTAAAAAGTTAATGAATGAGGGGTGCCTGGGTGGCTCAGGGCGTTGAGTGTCCAACTCTTGGTTTCAGCTCAGGTCATGACGTCAGGGTTATGGGATCCAACCCCACATCAAGCCCCACATCGGACTCCACGCTCAGCCAGGAGCCTGCTTGAGGATTCTTTCTCTCTCTCCCTCCGCCCCTCCTTGCACTTGCCCTCTCGTGCTCTTGTGCTATCTCTCTCAAATAAATAAATAAATCTTAAAAAAAAAAAAGAAGTTAACAAACCAAATGCGAAGTCAGTCCATGAACGCACAGTTGGGATGAGGCCTCTGTCCGGTCCCCGCTGCTTGGTCTATCCAAGTAGAGAGGCTCTCCGTTATGTTCAGAGCTCAATCAGGCAGAGCCTTTGACGGCAGTTGCCTTTGTGATGTGGCCAGACATGAAAGGATGGGCATCTGAAAAGTCTGCCAGTTTGCTATAAAAATCCTCCCTTTTTTAAGGGATTTAATTAGTCCTGGACCTGGGCAGACCTCTGGCCCTGCTGGTTCTCCATTCTGGGTGTGTCATCAGCCTGTGCTGGGTTTTGGTGACGTCTGGTCTTAGAGGCAACACCCTTGGCTGCTTGCATCGCTGCATGACATGAGTGACTCCATCTTGCTCTCTACATCCAGGCCCCTCCTCTCACCAGGTCAATGTCTATTTCTTGGCCAGCCCAAAAACGCTTGTAACAATTCTTGTTTCAGTTTCCAGTTTCCAGTAAACGCAAAACCTATCTGATTGACTGTGCTCCACTCAGAGAGTTGCTGTTAATATCCAGAGTCAGATTTTCTGGAAAACACATCCGAGCTCAGACCTCGGGGTCCATTACACAGAAAATCTGCTTCTGGGTAAGACAGGGAGACGTGGGCAGAGGCTGCTCTTTCCTGTGGCCTCCAATCTCTGGTGGGTGGTGGGCTCAGTGCATGCAAGGGAAGGCCATGTGAACCCACTTCCAGAACTATCTTTTGTTTCTTATCAGGTCTGTTGGGAGGGAAGGGACTCTAGCCTGCGCCTCCCCCTTGGCACTTGGATTTTCGGACGATGAGCCTTGTTCAAGCCTGGTGGAAGCGAGGTAGGCAGGGGAAAAAGGCAAGTGTCAGGAGGAACCAAATTGGAATCATTCCAAGCCCAGGTTTTGGAAGCAGCTGGACTTGGGGCGAATCCCTTGCCCCCTCTGTGCCAGAGGTGTTCCCTCATCTATAAAACGGGGATAGTAATCTCTTTGTTCTCATTGTCTTAAGTGAGGATGATGTGGGATCCCTGAGCCCAACAGATCTAGAAAGAATTCTTGAGACGTTTTACGGTGCATAAAAGTGTTTTTATTATAGCACGGGGACAGGACCTGTAGGCAGAAAGAGCTGCAGTGGGATTGTGGGGAGTGACTGATTATTATATACTTTTTAATTAGTGGGAGTTAGGGATAGTGTAAGTCTTTAAGGAATTTGGAAGCAAGGCTTTCAGGACCTTGAGGGGCTAGCTGCTGTTAAGATAGGGTTACTTTTAGTCCTTAATAAAACATAAACATTAAGGCATTAAGGCAGCCGTGAATTCCTTGAGGAATGTCATGCTATACACATTTCAGGTATCTTTCAGTGAGCTACAAGCTGTAAGGAGATTTAATTTAAGCTACGTTTCTCTTGCCTTTGTTTTCCTCATCAAGGGGGTGGCATGAGAACAGGAACCCAGGGCAACTTGACAACAGCATATGCCTTAAAACATAATTGGTTCTTATTTCCTAATTCTGGTGCCTTTTAAAGTGCTCTGTGGAAATTTAAGAAAGTCCTAGAAATAGCTAAGCAGTTGGCCCTGGGGTTTCTGGGAGGAAGAAAGCAGCCTGCTTGGAGAAATGAAGGCCACTCCCCACCCTCCCTTAACCCTTCCCAGGGCCCTTCCCGGACCTGCTGTCCTGACAAGCTCAGAGTGGAGCCCCTGGAGTTTTTCAAAGCTGTGGGCATGACACCCATTTTTCTGGTATCCCCCTCCCTGCATCAAAGCTCCATCCTGTTCAAAAAGAAACAAGCCCCCATTAGAGTCATTTGCACCCCACTGCAGCACACCAAGACTTCATCACAATGTCAGCCTCTCCCAGGAAGGTGACCTTTTGAAAGTCCGCCTGACATGTCCTGCTCAGCACTAGTGAGGTCATCTGCCATCTGCCTGATGCAAACCTTGTTTTTCCCTGATGTCCTGGCCTGAAACAATCCTTTCTTTTCTTTTGCTGATGATGCCTTACCTCACCTTTTCCTTCTTAAGAAAGCCTTCATTTTTGCCCAGCTTCTCAGAGCATCTCTGTACTTGCTCGATGGGCTGCTGCCCTGCAACCAGGGGTCAGGGCACAGGGCACAAGAGCCCCAGGCTCAGCCACTCACTGCTGACAAAATCCAAAGGCGGGAGAGAGAGCGCGCAAGGATGAAACAAGAAAGGGATTTATTTCAGTGAGGCCAACACGGGGAAGACAGCGGACTAGCGTCCCAAAGGCTGTCTCTAAAGTGCTGAAAACATTTCCAGGTTTATATAAGGAAAATGTGGGACAAAGTCAGTGAGTCCTGCAGATGGGCCGTGAAAGTCATTGCCTTGGGGGTCAATCGCAGGGGGTCTTTATTGCGGGGGGGGGGGCGTGGGGGGGGTTCGGTTCCCACTGCGGGATGCTTTGCCCACCCAGGCTTCTGCCTGAGCTAAAAGATAAGCTGTAACTAGAAAGGAGATCTGAGGCCAAGATGGAGGTGGTGAAGTCCTTTTAGCCCGATACAGGCATGATTCACTGAATAAAGCCAATTAGATCTTCAAACTTAACTTGGGTTGAATTTTGTGAAGAGCCCTCTCTGCAGATTGGACTCCAGTGGTGCTTGTCACTTGCTGCTCCGTAGAATTCTTCCCAGTAGCCACCTTAGCCTCTTCCCTGGCTTCTAAGATAATGGGATCCAAAGTAATGACAGTGAGCCTGGCCAAAGCCACGGAGGTGCTGTGGGCAGGTGAGTGCTCTCAGAGGGGCCTGGGGCGGGGGCGGGGAGGTGGCTGCAGAGGGACAGAGTCCATTTCTAGCTTTATCTCCTTGGTTTTCACCTACGTGTCCTGTGTCCTGTCCAACCAGACTTTCATAGTTTGTCCTCTTGGGTCTCAGAAAAGAGCATTGGTTTTAACAAAAATCTTCCGTTTGGGCGCGTTTTCTTCGTTAGTTTGTGTGAGCTCTCTCTCTAGTCTTAGCTCTTTATTCTTGCCTTCCTTACATAACAAGTGTTCAACCGAGTACATTTTAAAGATCTACCTAGCTTTATTAGTAGTCAGTTCATGATTTTGGCCAGCTTCCCAATTAGCAAGGAGAGGGGAGTGCCAAAGGGCTACAGAAAATTAAAGTTCTTAAAAGGTAGAGAGCAGAAAAAAAGAAATTATTAGCAGAGAAACCGTTGTTTTAGGCGAGGTCGCCCTCCTGGGGGGAATGGAAGGGGCCCCTCAGTAAATTTCCTAGTGCTCCCTGGGAAATCCCATGTGGACTGGTTAAGGGCAATATTCCTGGGGACTGAAACTGCAGTCCGGTTAGGTATTAAGTCTCAGTTTACACTTGGAGCTTTAACCAAAGTGATGCCATTTTGGGCCTATGGTTTTCTTTTTAATACCCACCCCCCGCAATAACTGCCTCCCTCACAGTCAGCCTTTCTGACATGCTTAATGTGTATCTGTTTTTCTTTCTTTCTTTTTCTTTCTTTCTTTCTTTCTTTCTTTCTTTCTTTCTTTCTTTCTTTCTTCCTTCCTTCCTTCCTTCCTTCCTTTCATTCTTTCTTTCTTCCTTCCTTCCTTCCTTTCTTTCTTTTTTTTTTTTTTTTAAGATTTTATTTATTTATTTGACAGAGAGACAGCCAGCAAGGGAGGGAACACAAGCAGGGGGAGTGGGAGA
>NC_048231.1:32020602-32023693 GCF_002007445.2 Ailuropoda melanoleuca
GCGCCCCTCCTGACCCCCTCCAAGAGGCAGGCTGGGAGGACGGGGGATTTGGAAAACTCCAGTCCCCCCCCTCCCCCCGCAACGTCCAACAGGGATGCAAGGAGCAATGATAAGGAGGTGTGTCTGCACATGATCTTTATTTCTCCTGCTTCTCTGACCCAACTGAGGGTTTCGGAGGTTCAATTTGGGATTCATTTTCTCCTTTCTCTTTCTTTTCGGCCGTGGGTTCTGCTGGGGGAGAGGAAGAAGGTGCCTTTTTTGAACCTCCAAGAAAGGCTCCAAAAGCTGACCCAACAGAGGCCAGGAGGATGTTGGATGACGTGGAGAGTCCAGCTGCCCCTGAGGAAGACACAGAGGGTGAGCCCGGGAACATGCCATGGCCAGTGGCCCCGACCCCCCTGGAGGTCTGACCCCAGGGTCCTGGATCCCCCCCTTTAGGTTTGAAACCCCCCAGGGCTCCACTTTGGGCAGAGAACACTGGAGGTGGCTGACAAGTGAGGAAGAGAGAGACAGAGGAAAGTCAGCCACAGACCCTGAGAGTAACAGGTCCCCTCACTTTACCCAGGAGGCTACTGAGGCCCAGAGGGGAAGGGACCCTCCTAGGCCACCCAGGTGTCAGATCTGGGTAGGGCTGTACCCAGAGCCCTGGGCTCCTTCCCTTCTTCTCCCTCCCAGAGCTCCCCGAGCCATCCACTCCTAGCAAACCTCACTCAGAAGGAGCCAGAAAGAGGACAGTCAGGGAGAGTCAAAGGACCAAGAAAACTGAGGACCCTTACTGGAGGGAGGGGACATGCAGTCCCTCAGGCTTAGTCTCTGGGCTGAATTCCCTCCTGGCTCTGCTCCCCTCCCCCCCTCCTTCCTCGCTCCTCCCTCCTCCTGTCCCCCAACAAACCCACGGACTGCAGCATTGCCACCAGGCTGCCCGCGGCGACTCCACCCCCGTTGGCGACAGCGGCCGCAGACATCATCTTGGCCGCTAGCGAGGAGGCGGCGATTCCGGCCCCGGTGAAGCCCGCGGCGCCCAGCAGGACGGGCACGGCCGCCACCGCCACGACTGCGGGGAAGAGGCGCTGGGTCGGGGCGTGGGCCCAGGGGAGGGGACCCCTCCGGAACCCCTTGGCAGTTTGGGGGGCCTGTCTGCGCTGAGCATCCGGGAGACCGCTCGGAGGGGGTGCCAAGGCAAACAGCAAGGCGGGGAGTGTGGAGCCAGGTGGGGGCAAAGGCGTCACAGGAGTCCCAGGCACGCCCCGTTTGGGTCTCTAACTTGCTGTGCGGCGCTGGGAAGTCACTGCCCCTCACTGGGCCGTGTGTGTGTGTGTGTGTGTGTGTGTGTGTGTGTAAATTGGGGGTGAGATACACCATTGCCGTTTCCAGCAGTCACCCCCCCCTCCGCCCCGTCAAAGGAAATCTCTATTAGACACGTTAGAAGGACTAGGGGAGCAGCCAGGTCCCGGGGCAGGTGTCCTCTTAACCGGGGGTACTGTGAGCGGGGCTCTCCGCCCCGAAGATTCACCCGGGCAGCTCCGGGAGCGGAGCGGGGGCGGGCCGCCCTCCCAGCCCGTGCAGCGCCACATCTCCCAAGTCCCCTCCTGGCGACAGAGAGAATNCATCCGCTGCGCCACCCAGGCGCCCGGGACTTTTTAGAAAACTCTTTAATACTTGTATAAATTTGCCAATATTTTACTCTATTATTTTTACCTTTGTGTGTAAAAAGGTTGTTCCTGTCACCTATTAGGTACATCATCACCTGCATTTTCTTTAGGTTTAACTGGGGTTTCACGTTTTAAAATTAACTTTTTGGTGGTGCCTGGGTGGCTCACCCAGTTAAGGCAACTGACTCTTGGTTTCAGCTCGGGTTGTGATCTCAAGGGTCATGAGACCAAGCCCGACGTCAGACTCTGCTTATAGCGGAGTCCGCTTGGGACTCTCTCTCCCTCTACCCTCCCCCCTGCTCGCTTGCTCTCTCTCTCTCTCTCAAATAAATAAATCTTTAAAGAAATAGAATTAACTTTTTAGTCCATTTAGAATTCAGTTTGGTACATATAGGGTGCTTTGCATACCTATATATGACTTAGTTATTCCAACATCATTTATTTATTTTTTTTTTAAAGATTTTGTTTATTTATTCGACAGAGATAGAGACAGCCAGCGAGAGAGGGAACACAAGCAGGGGGAGTGGGAGAGGAAGAAGCAGGCTCCTAGTGGAGGAGCCCGATGTGGGGCTCGATCCCACAACGCCGGGATCACGCCCTGAGCCGAAGGCAGACGCCTAACCGCTGTGCCACCCAGGCGCCCCTCCAACATCATTTATTAAATCATCTTTCCTTTCCTCTTTGATTTGAAATTGTACCTTTATATTCAAAATACACATACTGGCATATACAGCAGTATAAGTATTTTGGAATTTCTCTTCTTGTCTAATGAACTATCTCTTTTGGCAACACGATCACCCTTTCAATGTTTATACATTTATGTTTGATCTAATATCTGCTCATTTTGATTTAGGTTTTAAAAAATATTCTGGCTCTTCCTATTAATTCTTCAGATGAAACTTACAAATACATGTTTTTTTAATTTGCAAAAAAAAAAAAATCTTTCCTATTGATTGAAATTGAGCTAAGCTTTTAAATAAATATTCAAGGAGAAAAGCTTTACAGAAACTTTTCTTAAATCCAGGAACATGATCAATCTTCCCACCCACTTACTCGTTTTTATTTATTTTTATTATTTTATTTTTAAAGATTTTATTTATTTATTTGACAGAGATAGAGACAGCCAGTGAGAGAGGGAACACAAGCAGGGGGAGTGGGAGAGGAAGGAGGCTCCCAGTGGAGGAGCCTGATGTGAGGCTCGATCCCAGAACGCCGGGATCATGCCCTGAGCTGAAGGCAGATGCTTAACGACTGAGCCACCCAGGCGCCCCCCACTTACTCAAGTTTTTAAAGAAGTATTCCTTTTTTTTTTTTTAAAGATTTTATTTATTTATTTACAGAGAGAGACAGCCAGGGAGAGAGGGAACACAGCAGGGGAGTGGGAGAGGAAGAAGCAGGCTCCTACCGGAGGAACCTGATGCGGGGCTTGATCCCAGAAC
>NC_048231.1:32024274-32056458 GCF_002007445.2 Ailuropoda melanoleuca
TTTTATTTATTTATTCGACAGAGATAGAGACAGCCAGAGAGAGAGGGAACACAAGCAGGGGGAGTGGGAGAGGAAGAAGCAGGGTCATAGCGGAGGAGCCTGATGTGGGGCTCGATCCCACAACGCCGGGATCACGCCTTGAGCCGAAGGCAGACGCTCATCCGCTGCGCCACCCAGGCGCCCGGGACTTTTTAGAAAACTCTTTAATACTTGTATAAATTTGCCAATATTTTACTCTATTATTTTTACCTTTGTGTGTAAAAAGGTTGTTCCTGTCACCTATTAGGTACATCATCACCTGCATTTTCTTTAGGTTTAACTGGGGTTTCACGTTTTAAAATTAACTTTTTGGTGGTGCCTGGGTGGCTCACCCAGTTAAGGCAACTGACTCTTGGTTTCAGCTCGGGTTGTGATCTCAAGGGTCATGAGACCAAGCCCGACGTCAGACTCTGCTTATAGCGGAGTCCGCTTGGGACTCTCTCTCCCTCTACCCTCCCCCCTGCTCGCTTGCTCTCTCTCTCTCTCTCAAATAAATAAATCTTTAAAGAAATAGAATTAACTTTTTAGTCCATTTAGAATTCAGTTTGGTACATATAGGGTGCTTTGCATACCTATATATGACTTAGTTATTCCAACATCATTTATTTATTTTTTTTTTAAAGATTTTGTTTATTTATTCGACAGAGATAGAGACAGCCAGCGAGAGAGGGAACACAAGCAGGGGGAGTGGGAGAGGAAGAAGCAGGCTCCTAGTGGAGGAGCCCGATGTGGGGCTCGATCCCACAACGCCGGGATCACGCCCTGAGCCGAAGGCAGACGCCTAACCGCTGTGCCACCCAGGCGCCCCTCCAACATCATTTATTAAATCATCTTTCCTTTTCCTCTTTGATTTGAAATTGTACCTTTATATTCAAAATACACATACTGGCATATACAGCAGTATAAGTATTTTGGAATTTCTCTTCTTGTCTAATGAACTATCTCTTTTGGCAACACGATCACCCTTTCAATGTTTATACATTTATGTTTGATCTAATATCTGCTCATTTTGATTTAGGTTTTAAAAAATATTCTGGCTCTTCCTATTAATTCTTCAGATGAAACTTACAAATACATGTTTTTTTAATTTGCAAAAAAAAAAAAATCTTTCCTATTGATTGAAATTGAGCTAAGCTTTTAAATAAATATTCAAGGAGAAAAGCTTTACAGAAACTTTTCTTAAATCCAGGAACATGATCAATCTTCCCACCCACTTACTCGTTTTTATTTATTTTTATTATTTTATTTTTAAAGATTTTATTTATTTATTTGACAGAGATAGAGACAGCCAGTGAGAGAGGGAACACAAGCAGGGGGAGTGGGAGAGGAAGGAGGCTCCCAGTGGAGGAGCCTGATGTGAGGCTCGATCCCAGAACGCCGGGATCATGCCCTGAGCTGAAGGCAGATGCTTAACGACTGAGCCACCCAGGCGCCCCCCACTTACTCAAGTTTTTAAAGAAGTATTCCTTTTTTTTTTTTTAAAGATTTTATTTATTTATTTACAGAGAGAGACAGCCAGGGAGAGAGGGAACACAGCAGGGGAGTGGGAGAGGAAGAAGCAGGCTCCTACCGGAGGAACCTGATGCGGGGCTTGATCCCAGAACACCAGGATCACGCCCTGAGCCGAAGGCAGACGCTTAACGACTGCGCCGCCTAGACGCCCCTAAAAAATTTCCTTAATAAAAGGAATTGTAGTTGTTTTTATATAAGGACTAGATATTTCTAAAAAAGCTTCATTTTTAAAGGAAGTTTTAGATTTACAGAGTTCACAGATACCCCACACCCAGTGTCCCCATCATTGATACCTTATATTAGTAGGGTACCTTTGTTAGAATTAATGAGCCAATGTTGGCACATGATTGTGAATTAAAGTCCATACTTTATTTGGATTTCCTTAGTCTTAACCTAATGTTCTTATGTTCCAGGATCCCATCCAGGATACCACATTACATTTAGTCATTGTGTGTCCTTAAAGCTCTTCTTGGCTGTGACAGTCTCTCAGACTTTCCTTTTTTTTTTTTTTTTAATGACCTTGACAGTTTTGAGGAGTACTCGTCAGGTGTTTTAGAGGATGTTCCTTCGCTAGGATTTGTCCGAATTGTCCCCCTCGTGATTAGATTAGAGTCAGGGGCTTGGGGGAGGAAGACCACAGAGCTGAAGCACCGTCCTCATCACATCAGGTCAAAAGGACACGCTATCAACACGACCTACCACTGTTGAGGTTGACCTTGAGGCCTGGCTGAGGGAGTGTGTGTCAGGTTTCTCCACTGTGAAATCACATTGACCCATTCCTTCCCATTCTGTCCTCTTGGGAAGAAAGCCAGTGCAGCCCACCCTCAAAGATTGGGGAGTTACACTCCACCTCTTGAGGTGGGAGTATCTTCATAAATTATTTGTAGTTCTTCTGCACAGATTTGTGTCTTTTTCCCTTTCTATGAATTTAATCATTTGTTTATATCAGTTTGGACTCATTGATTCTTATTTTATACTTTGTTGCATAATATGTAATCCTAATACAATGCACAATGCACAATACTACTTTAATTATTTTGTAGCTCAAGTCTTTCTAGCTGTGGCCACCGGCAGTCTTTCCATTGGTTTTTGTGTTTCTTTGACATGCCTCCATCAATGTGGAGTATATGCACACGTGTGTGTGTGTGTGTGTGTTTAGTGCTTCGTTACTTTCTGGCACTACAAGATGCTCCAAGCTCATTTTGTGTATTTGTTGTCCCACTCCTAGTGTTGGAGTCCTGTTTATTTTTATGGAGCTTGGTATTAGCAACATCTGCAAGCTAGGGGTGCTCATTCCGACGGGGGTATCGTTACTTCTAGGCCCTCTTAGTTACAGAGCAAAGAAGCAAAGAAATATATGTATATATAAAAATGCTAACATTAATAATTACAATAATTAATAATTAACTAATACATGGATTAATACTAATCCATGCTTGTACACGTATCTATATGTATTTCTGTTTGTAAGCACCTGTATCAATGTTGAGCTAAACATGATTCATACTGATCCTTCACGCTCCAGTGCATTACCACATGGATCATTCTTGCCTCCTCTCCTTTCTTATCTGTTAACTCCCACTCCAGTAGGGAAAAACACTGCTCCTTCCTTCCACCATCTACTGACTTAATTGCTCAGTTCCACTATACAATAGCAGAATCAGAGCTGTTGATCCCGGACTACATATTTCTTATGAATTTAAAAATACTTTGTAATGTTTGCTACCATCCTGAAATGAAATCCACAGATCATATCATCTGATTATATGCAATATATTGCCCACACTGCAATATGAAAGAGGAATAAAAGGAAGTTCCTTATAATAAAGTAGTGTCGGGGAGCCTGGGTGGTGCAGTCATCAAGTGTCTGCCTTCGGCTCAGGGCGTAGGCCCAGCGTTCTGGGATCGAGGGGATTGAGCCCCACATCAGGCTTCTCCACTAGGAGCCTGCTTCTTCCTCTCCCACTCCCCCTGCTTGTGTTCCCTCTCTCGCTGGCTGTCTCTGTCAAATAAACAAATAAAATCTTAAAAAAAAAGATAAAGTAGTGTGTATTTCAATATCTATGTGCTCGAGCACTATTATACCAGAAAATATAATGAGTAAGGTGCTTGCATCTATATAAGTTTTGATTTGACATAATAGTCAGCTGACAATTATGAACACTTTCGTATATTTGATAATGTGATACGAATACTTAAGAAATATATCTACCTATCTTATCCATTGATCTGTATCTAATCACCACGAATTTAAGAGCTGCAAATACAGACTGATTCAAGTACCATGGGTAGCACTGCTACCCGCAACATTTTTTTCCAAAATGGTATCATTCTGGCACCAATGATAACGTGTGGGGAATTTCCCCCCATGCCACCAAGTAATTCTCTGACACCAGCTGGGTGTCCTACAATTCAACTCCATTCTGACACTATCTACCCAGAGATAGTGTCAGATTCCACAGGTTAAGGGCTCAGTCCCACAAGACAGCCCCCCACTTCAGATGCCACTCACAAGTCCAGGTTGTCCTTTGTGTTATTGACCAGTGGCTATAAATCAGAGGTTCCCCTGACCCCACCTCCTTGGGTTCCATTTAATTTTCTAGAGCAGCTTACAGGACTCCAGAAACCAGTTTACTCACTGAATTGCCAGTTTATTACGAAAGAAATTCAAAGATAGGGATCAACTGCCAGGTCAAGAGATACACAGGGCAAGGTCCCCACTTGAGGAACTGCTGTCCTCATAGAGTTTGGGGCCGGAAAAGTGGCTGGTGAAAGCATTCTGACTCATCAATCTGGAAGCTCTCTGAACCCTCTCCTTTTGGGTTTTTATAAAGGCTTCATTACTTAGGCACGATTAATTATGTCATTGACCATTGGCGATTGATTCAACTTCCAGCCCATCACCATTCCCTGGAAATGATGGGGTGGGGCTGCAGGTTTCAAAGTCACCACATTAACACAAGCTTGGTAGTGTGTTTGAAAGGGGTTTGTTATGAATAACAAGATACACACTTCACCTTCATAGCTCCGAAGTGACTTCAGGAATTGAGGACAAAGACCAAATATTATGACAAAAGATGCTCCCATCGTGCTTATTGCTCAGGAAATTCCAGGAGTTCGGGGAAATGTGAGTCGGGAACCTTGTTCCAGGGCCAAAATATACATTTAGTATAAATCACAAATGTCGCAAATGGTGAATAACTCTAGGTCAAATTCAGAACAAATCAAAGTACGATCTCTCCTTGATTAGGAAGATAATTGCAATTACTGGAAAATTCACACTATGTTAAAACTATGCAAAAAATACTTACATGTTAAGTTTGGTGACGTTCTAGGCTCAGATAATTATGAGTTTTTTGCTTACATGAAGGGACTTTTGAAATTTCTATAGGATCACTTATAAGTGTATGAGACAGTCCTGCATATTTCAGGATGTCAGGCATCCCTGGCCCGTATGTACTAAATATTGGTAACATACCTCCGTCATTTGGACTACTTGGAAAAAAAAATATATATAAAATAAATATAAATAAATAAATAAATGAAATAAATTTAAAAAATATATATAATTTCCGAAATGTCCCCTAGGGGGCAGTACCATCCTGTTAAAAACTATCCTCTTAGGCAGTAACTTAAAAAACCTAGGGATCTAGGGATGTTTATAATTATTTAAAGAAAAAATCAAATAAAGCAGACTAAACAATCTTATTTTTGGCATTAATTTTAAGAATAATTTGTGCATGTTGAGTATTGTAACTTTTCCATAAGAACTTGGTATACATGACAGATTTTTATTATGATTCCAATTTTAATGGTATACTTCAGTAAGAATTCAATCTTGTGATTATACAGTTGAAAAAGATTCTATTTTTCAACCAATTTTGAAAATAAGTATTGTTTAAGAATACCTGAAATTAAAAACTGTACAAGCTATTTTATTTGATTTATACGATTCACCAGCATTCACGGGAAGGTTTTGCTTGTTAGAAACAAAGTTTCTGTAAAAAGGAAATTGACTATATATGGTAAAAAACAAGACAACAGGCCTGAAATGGAGTCACTTGTGCTAAGCCCCACAACACCCAGCTGGGACTTAATTACGGTTTTGGCGCTCCCCAAAACAGAATCTTAAACCAGTCAGTTGGGAATTGCCTGTTAACACTAGCTGAGTCATCTGCTTGATAGACCCATGCCATACTCTAAAGCAAAGTAACTTTGTGGTAACCAACCTGCTTTTTTGTCCAGTATAACTTCCTTGTTCCCATGCCCCTCTGCCTATAAAAGTCTTTCATTTTGTACAGCTCCCCAGATCTCCTTCCTATCTGCTAGATTGGGTGTTGCCCAATTTGAATCAATTCCTGCTCAAATAAGTGCATACAATTTTTAATATGCCTCCGTTTATCTTTATACACACACACACTTAGAAAATTGGTTATGTTAAAATATACGCAGACTGAAAGTGTTTAGGGGAATTTGATTAAGTGGTAAAGTCCTCTTAGATTTATATGTAGAATGTTAAGTTTTTAATTAAACCTAAATACTTAAGGAATGTTAGCTTTTGTTTTTCAATAAATTGAATATTAACTAAAAAACCCAAGCCACAAAGAGCCTTTACTGTTCCTTGAAGCTGCTTCCAAAGAAAACCTGAAACTCACAGGTGTAGCAACTGCCTTCTTTGTCTCCCCTGAGCCTTTACTGATTTCCTCCAAATTGCAGATAAAGACTGTAAGCTTAAACCAAACACAAGCAAGCATTTAATTATTAAGGGAAAAGATGGCTAATTTGAATAATTTTTTTTTAAGAGAAAGAGAGCACACATGCGAGTGGGGAGGGGCAGAGAGAGAGGGAGAGAGAGAAAACCCAGCAGGCTCCATGCTCAGTGTGGAGCCTGAGGCAGGGCTCTATCCCACGACCCTGAGATCATGACCTGAGTTGAAATCAAGAGTCGGATGCTTGACTGAGCCACCGAGGCACCTATTAATTTGAATACATTAAAATTAAGAAGCTCTATTCAACAAAAGGCACCAAGAAAAGAAAGAAAAGCCAAGCCACGCAGTGGGAGAAAATATTTGCCATATGTATAAGTAACCAACAGTTGATAACCAGAATATATAAATTCTTCCTACAAAGGAATAAAGACTTCAGTTAAAATTCTAAGCAATTTAGGAATTAGGAACCTTCCACGATCTTACAAAAGTTTTCCATGAAGGAAATCAACACATATGATTCTTCATGCTTATATTTTGAGTACATTATCCTTTTGACTGGGAGGAAGCAGGAATATGGGTTTCCACCACTTCCTTCCAGTACTGTGTTGGAAGTCCTACCCTGCACAAGGAAGAAAATGGGGGTGCATGGGGAGAAAGGCACGAAGATTGGAAAGGAATCAGTAAAATTTTCTTTATGTACAACATTATTGTTTATGTAGGAAATACTAAGGAATCCACAAAAAAAACTGCTAAAACTCACAAGTGAACTCAACAATATTGCCAGATTGGTTGTATTTATAAATGTTAGCAACAAAAGTCAAAATGACACTTTGTAACATCAAAGGGGGTTCAAATGACACACGATAGCATTGAAACTGGAAAACACTTAGGAATGTATTCTCAAAGGATGCGCAAGACACGTACATCGAAACCAGAAAATATTTCAGAGAAATTAAAGGGGACCTCCCCTCCCCCCAAATAGAGAATTAACCATACTCGTGGGTTGGAAGACTGAATCTTAAGTTGCCAATATATCACACACTGGCCTATAGATTCCGTGCAACCCGTCCACTCCACTCCCAAGTGTTTACTCAAGAGAAATGCAGACATCTGTGCAGACTTGCACACGATGTCCAAAAGAGCTTAATTCAGAAGAGCAACCCCCCTCCCGTGAAAAGAACCCAAAATGTACATTAACAAGTGAATTATACAAGCAATACATGGTCATCAAAACATTTAGACTTCTAGATATGCAAAGTGGGAAAACAATCAAAGCCCTCCGGTTGTCTACCACTAACCCCTGTTCCTGTTTCTGACGCAGAGCTTTCTCCCCATTCTTCCTGCCTACAAGGTTGTCCTCAGGCCGGCCTCTGGCCGAGGCCTCCTGCCTCGGCTCTTCTGGAAATTAGATTGGGTTGTGAGTCAATCATCCAACTCATTATCAAACGAATGTATTTGCCTGGGAGGGGTCATCCTTCAAGAGATGTGGCAGCACCGGTCTCCGTGCCAGGATTTCTGAGGTCCTGGGGTCCTTCCCTCCTGCCGCTACCTGCAGCCCCCCAAACCGGCCTGAGGAGGTCGCTGCTGAGGAGGAGTTCGGGGAGAGCCGTCACTTCTGAGGCATTGGTTTGGAGCGCCCTCTTGTGGCAGCGCGTCGAACTGAAGCCCAGCGGCAGGTGGGCAGGGAAGCACACCTACAAGGTCCCCTGGGCTGGCATGGAGATTTGTTTTGAGGGCTGGAGCAGGCTTGTCACGAATCTCAAGCTGAATGGGCTGCAAAGGTAGCTCCCTTTATTGGAGCAAACATTTGTACCGGGCAAGCAGAAATCTCCCAGTGACAGAGGTTTTCCAATACCTTCTTTTTAGGATGCATCCTCAACTCCCAGCCATGCCTTGAAATGCTCTTTCTTCCTCACTCACAGGGTGGGCTCCTGGAATCCATGTTTGTGAACGTGGCGTCACCTCCTCGACCACAGCGATAGGACCTGGGTGGGCGCTTGGCAGATCTGGACCAACTGGGGTTGTTTCTCTGGAAACTTGGAAGGAGAGCAATACAGAGACACTAACGGGATAGCAGGGTCTATAATAACATGGGGAATGTGGGGCAGCTGTTTATTTAGTTCTACTTTGATATCTGCATGTGGGTTGAGTAAGAGAGAGAGCTGGGGAAATGGAGCAAATGTGCAGAGAGAAGCCAGAGTGCAAGACAGAGAGGGAGAGAGAGAGAGTGCCTTCCCTGTGTTCTCCTTTCTAGAAGCTCCTGAGGTCTGGCTGCATCCAGCTTTTGGGCTCTGAGATGCTCCTAGAACTTATTGGGTATGCTTCCTTATGTCGTAAGCTACCTGATGGTGTTACAGCTATGAAGAAAAGTGAAGGAGAGTAAGAGGAACAGTGAATGTAGGCAGAGCAGTCAAGAAAGGCTTCTCCGCTTAGGTGGGACTTGAGCAAAGACCTAAAGGAATTGAAGGAGCAGAGGGAGCCATGTAGCGCCCTAAGGAAAAGCACTGGGCAGATTAACAGCAAATGCCAAGGTCCTGGGGCAGGAGGTGTTTGAAGAACACCAAGGAAGTGACTTTGACTAATGGAGTGAATGAGGGTTGAAGATGAGGTCAGAGGGGTGGAGGGAGCTTGAGGGGGTAGGCTGTGTGGGTGTTGTAGGGTGGCAGCACGGGGCCTTGCGGGCGTATGGAAGGACTTTGGCTCTTGTTTTCAGATAGGGAACAACTGGAGTGTTTTCAGTACATGTCATGATCCTACTACATTTTTTAAGTTAATAATCAGACTTTGGTGTTTATTTTGGGAATCTGGGGATAGCCATTCAAGATTCTGAAACTGCAAAAGCACCCGTAGGCCTGTGGGTACCACCCCTGAGAGATGCAGTTCTGGGTCCTTGGCAGCAATTGGGACGTACTTGTAGGAAGATGAGGGCTCACCCCAAAATGGACTCGATTTGGGTCCTGGCCACATGATATCTTCAGGTTTTTGACCATTTGATTTGTTCTCTTTTAGAGGCTTCCATCTTTCTTTTCCCATGAGACAGCTGAAGGATGGGCCAGGGCTGATCTGCTCTTGCTTGGGAGGGGAGAGCCCTTCCCCTGCCAGCCCTCCCTCAAAGGCCAAGAGGGACTGACTGGTTATGGGGAGGGGGTCTGCAGGGGCCCAGACCCAGGGCTCCCATCCAGGCAGAACTACCCATCAGGGGCCTGCCTGGGCCTTCGCATGCTAAACAATCTGGAACTTCCCTCCCATTCACCATACAAGCCCTCTCTCCATTTTATTGACACACAAGTTCCTCATAGTGCATCTTTCATTGTCCCTGTTTGCACAGAGATATGTGTATCGAGAAATAGTATTTTAATATAAGAAAAAAATATAAAAAACGAGAATATAAATTTGCACCCAAATGCCATGATAAACGGCAACAGAGGCAAGGGATTGGGGCGGGGGGGCGGGGATTGAGGCAACACAGAGAGCTCCCGTACTGTTTAAGGGAAGGGTCAGGAGTCAGGTCTGAGATGCTCTCCTGTGGGATGGGGGCCCAGTAGGGCCAGCTCTTCTGACATTTGGAGACAAGCGAAATCTCTGGGCAGCCTTACATTAAGACAGCATCAGTATCCATAGCAACAGCCACAGTATGGTCAACCCAGTCTTGGGTAGGTCCAGCCCACAGGCCAGACCTGGGCTCCAGGCTTGGGGCAGGAAGGCTTTCCTCCCTCCCACACCCCAGTGGTCTTTCCCTTTGATGCCCCCTGGAACCAGGCTTGTGTCCCCCTGGAATGGCCCACTTTCCTCTCCTCTGCACGGAGGGGGCTAGCTTATTTTATGGTTCGCTCGGTCTGTTCCTTGCCATGCTGGAGACTTAGGCAGAGTACCTGCTGGTCTGTGGGATGAAACCTCAAGTACCCAACGTGGGGTAACAGAGCCTGTGTCGAAGTGGAGGTCATTTATTTAGTCGGCAACTATTTACATATTCCACATGTCAAACCCCGTCCCCGAAGTGGCGTTAATGGAGCCTTTATGAAGAGCCTTTCCCTGAGCAGAGGGGCAAAATACCATACATGTTGGGTGTAAGGGCACCCTGAATCCCCCCATCTTCACTGATGCCTCATTTCCCCCCCCTTCCGCTCTACGAAAGATGCCGTCACGGGAAGACAAATGCCAAGACTGCAAGTCCTCATTCGCACAACGTCGAAACGGTACCTTTTGAAGTATCTGTAATCTCACTACATAACCACTCTCCTGGGTGCTTCAAAGAAGTCTTTCACAGTCTTGTTAGGTGATACCTAGAACTTGCATGGTGAGACCACGCCTCTGGGAAAAATTCTGAAACCCTTTTGAACAATTCTGCCAGGTCATCCTTACCCGAAACCGGGCACCCGAAACCAGCTTTGATGGGGGCGGGGGGAGTCTCCCGGCGCTCTGTTGTACGCGATAAACGAGGCCACCCCATGGGATGAGCCGCTTTTCACACGCTCAAGCACCAAGGACTCTGCGGAGGGAATTCTCCCCCAAGTGCTGATCCCGTGCTCTGATTCAGGGGAGGGTAGTGGATTCGTCTGCTAGGGCTGCCTTTACAAGTGGCTACAAACTGCCCGGCTTTAAAAAGAAATCTATTTTGATTGACTTATTTCACTCAGCATCAAACCCTCTAGTTCCATCCACATCATTGCAAATGACAAGGTTTCCTTTTTCTGATGGCTGAGGAATATTCCATTGTATATATAGACCCCATCGTCTTCATCCATTCTTCTGTTGATGGACATCTGGGTGCTTCCCATAGTCTGGCTATTGTGGACATGGCTGCTATGAACACTGGGCTGCAGGTGCCTCTTCGAATCACTATGTTTGTGTCCTTTGAGGAAATACCCAGTAGTGCAATTGCTGGGTCGTAGGGTTGCTCTGTATATGATTTCACTCAGAGGCGGAATTTAAGAAAAAAAACAGGATCATAGGGGAAGGGAGGGCAAAATAAAATAAGACAAAATCAGAGAGGGAGACAAACCATAAGAGACTCTGAACTCTAGGGAACAAACTGAGGGTTGCTGGAGGGGAAGTGGGTGGGGGGCTGGGGTAACTGGGTGACAGGCATTAAGGAGGGCACGGGATATAATGAGCACTGGGGGTTCTATGCAACTGATGAATCACTGACCTGTACCTCTGAAACTAATACTACACTATATGGTAATTAATTGAATTTAAATTAAAAAAGAAATCTATTTTCTTACAGTCCCGGAAGCTACAAGTCTGAAATCGCGGTGTTGGCAGGGCCATGCTCCCTGCGAAGGCTCCAGGGAAGGACCTTCCTTCTTCTCCCAGCTTCTTGTGGCTCCCGGTGTTCCTTGGCTGGTGGCTTCATCACCGATGTCTGCTTTCTTCTCCCCATGGTCTCCTCTGTGTCTGTTTTCTCTGCTCCTTTTATAAGGACACTTAGTGTTCCATTTAGGACCCACCTGGGTTATCCAGGATGATCTCACCCGGAGATCCTTAACTCAGCTCCCTTGGAGGTGGTTTTGTGTTTTTGTTTTTACCAAATGAGGTTATAGTCACAGATTCGGCGGGCAAGGATCCCACGCCCTAAGGTTCCCTAATGCAACCACTGGGGGTTACTCCGTGGTGATCATTTTTAGGTGTCAACTTGGCTGGGCTGAGGGATGCCCAGGGAGCTGCTAAAGTGCTATTTCTGGGTGCGTCTGCGAAGGTGTCCCTGGGAGACATCGGTGTTTACGTCGGTAGACCGAGGAGAGAAGGTGGCTCTCGCCGGTGTGGGTGGGCATCGTGCAATCTGCTGAGGGCTTGAATAGAGCAAAGCTGAGACCTTCACCTTCTTATGCCCCTGGACATCGCTGGTCCTGGGTTCTCGGGCCTCTGGAATCAGACTAAATCATACCCCCTCCTGGGTCTCCAGCTTGTAGACGGTAGATACTGAGACATCGTGGTCTCCATAATCATGTGAGTCAATTCCTATAATACATCTCCTCATACATATATTTATGTTTATATATGTATATATATTTATTATCTTATTGGTTCTGTTTCTCTGGAAAACCCTGACTAATACAGTCTGTCTAGTTATTTGACTTTTTCCTGCCTTCTCAAGCTCCTGCCTCCTAAAAGCTGGCACCTGTCTTGTTCCTGCCATAGGAGATGGGCTCCGTTCTGGCGCTGCTCTGGCCCCGTCCAGCCTTCCAAAGCTGGGCCGGTGTCTCAGTACAGTGTAACTTCTGATCCCTGATCTTCTCTCAGCTCCAATGCAGACTGGGTCCTTGTGGATCCCTGGGGTCCTGCATCCCCCCAGCTCTGCTGCTCCTTTCCTGCATCCCTGAGACTCTACTCCTTCTGCGCTTGGTCTGACCTTGGTTCTTGGGATCCCATGCAGCTGTTCCTACCAGGCCATGTGACCCCAAGGTATGTTTTCACTATGTGCACCTGTAGCTGAGAATAGCCCACAGGCCACACCAGTCTTTAGCTGCAAAGACTGCACCTGGTAGAAGGAATTCTCACCTCTTCTCTAGGTCCTGGTCTCCTTTCCTCCCTCCCTATTTCTTTTCCTCCCGTTTCTAGTGTTTTGATTCTATCACATGCTGGATTGGTTCACTATAGCCACCTGAATGCTGTGGAATAGGCTGGCCCTGCTATGGGGGCTTAAAACAACTACCTTTTTCTTTTCTTTTCTTTTCTTTTCTTTTCTTTTCTTTCTTTTTTTTTTTTTTTAATCTTGTGGCTCTGTAGGCAGGCTGGGGCCCTTCTGTTGAATTAGGCTTGGCTGGGCAGGGTGACTGCTCCAAGTGGTGACAGCAGCAGCTTTGGCTTTTCACTGATGGTCTGTGAGTTAGCAGGGGTGGCTCTGATCCACGTGTGTCACTTCTGGAGTCCATGTGATGGGGCGGCAGCTACCCAAAGGAAGTTCTTTGTAGGGTAATGGCAGAAACACGTGAGGCCCCGTAAGACCCGTGCTTGCAACTGGCTGGCCGTTGCTTCTATGCCCTTCCATTAGCCTAAGCAAGTCGCGTGGTCAAGCACCAAATCAGGGAGTATGGAATGACTCTCCCCAAAATGAGGCCATGGCGAGGGTGTGGATACAGGGTGGGATGAGGAATCGGGACCAGTAATTCAATCTCACACCTGGTCAGGGCCCAATACGAACTGTTCATCCCATGTGTTGAATTCTCATCCCAGGAGAATTTAAAACTCGTGTCTGCGAGGCTTTAACTTGATTTCCTCAAGGGATTGCTGATGGCTGCCGAAAGCGCAGGGGGCCAATCTGTCTGTGGTACTTGAGAAAGATAGAAGAGCTCTTTCTGAAAAATAACCAAAACTGAAAAACCTCCACCAGCCATGACTTGGGGCTTTTAAGATCCAGGTCTGGGGCTCCATCACTGAGAACCCGAACCATCCATTAGCATGCGGCGGCCAGGGCAGAGGCCAAGGACGAGGCCTCTGGGCCAGAGCAAAGCTTTCGATTCCTCTGCGAGACTGCAGGGAAAGGACTAATCGGAGGCCTGTGCCAAGAGCCGGCTACACATTATCTCATTTAATGCTGGCCGCAGCCCTGGAAAATGGTATTTTTAAACCCACGAAATGGAGCTTACATCTGTGCAATTATAGTGCCTCTCCCTGGGTAATTACTTGAATGGAATTTTGTTGAGTGTGATGCAGTCCATTTCCCAGCATTGCTGGAAATTTTTGAAACACAGGTCAAGTACCCTCACCTTCAAATTATATCAGGAAGCTTGCTTAATAGAAAAGCCGGTGTCATAAGAATATCTCCATTATGTGAGCAGGCCAATGCCTTGGAGACAGCCTGCAAGACCTCCTTGTCTACCCCTTGGCAACCTGGAAGATGGGGCTGCTTTGCGCTTTCCCCATTCACTTGCTGACACCGGTCTTGGGTCTCTAGGTACCATGCATGGGATGCTCTGTGGTCTGGAAGAAGGCTGAACACCAACTCCCCAGCCCTTCTGGAGGAACGGGAGACCCTCACAGCCTCGAGCCTTGGGACATCTCTTTCCATCAGTGTAGGTTGTCACCTTTAGTTATCTGCAAGCGAAGCGAGGTCCGTCCACTCCAGCTGCCTTTGGTCAACAGCTCACTTTAGAGACCATGTCAAGAGGCTCTGGTGGCGGGGAAAGAGATGGGGTGAAGGTGACAGAGGGCAGGCAGAAGGAAGCACCAGGCTATTTCCTGATCTTCTCCATCTTTTATCTTCTCCGATTCCCCTCCGAGTCCCTCCCTGGCTCCTTACTTTCCTGTCACCGTGCCTGGAAAGTTCTCCCTGCCTTCGGGCCTTCTGCATGCTCCCCTCTTCACTCCACATTCTCCTATGTGGCACTACTGTTCACATGAGGAGATCAGATTCAGGTCTGGAGAGGGGCCTGCATTTCTAACAAGCTTCCAGGTGATGCCGATGCTGCTGGTCCACGGACCACACTTTGAGTAGCCAGAGTATCGTGTTTTACAAAGGACTATTCCATATATGATTCCTCTTGTTCCTTGCCACAACCCAGAAGGGCTGGCAGGGTAGAAGCTAGTGCATTTATATTTTACAGGCGAGGAGGCAAAAGATCGGAGAGCTGGCAGGACCATGTTGGAAGCCACCTGGGTAACATCAAGGAATTGGGCTTCTGATTAGCAACTCGATGCCTGGTTTATGCTGCTCGACTAGGAGGAAGCAATGGCATGAAGCCCTGGGCTCCAGCCTGCCAGGCACAGCCCTGCAGTTGCTCTGCAAACCGCCTTTGTGTTTGATGTCACCACGCCCCTGCCTCTGAGAGCAGCCTTGAAACCGTGGTGACTGTCCTATTGTGCCGAGGTCCCATTGTTCCTGGCCTACTGAGGTGCCCCAGTAAAATGAAAGACTTCAGAGAGGTGTGTGGCCGTGGGTGGAGAGCGCACACATCTCAGAGGGCAGAGCTCCCGGTTTGCGTGCGAGATCAGGTGTGCTTTGTGGGATGTCCTTGGCAGTGGAAATAGGCCGTATAAATTATACATGGAAATAATATACATTTTGCTGCCATGCCAGAAGGTCTTGCGATGGTGGAGATGATGGATTGCCTTGCCAGGGAATGGCAGGCTGTGCGGGTGGGGGGAGGGCAAGGGAGAACTGGAGAAGGGAGCGGAGGTTGAAGCCAGGCATCCAACTTCTGCATTTCCTGTCAGCAGGGATGTGTGCTTTTCTCTCTGGCCAAGCTTGCTGGCCTTTGGCAAAGAACCTATATTCTCAGAGTTGCAGATCGTGGGTAAGAAGGTTGAAAAGGGTCCAATCCCTGAGTGATGATTTTAGGCCCAGTGAATCTGAGGATGTCGGGTAGGAGGTGAGAGAGCCTGAGAGCCCAGCCCAGCCCAGCTGCTGTGCAGCTGGGGAAACAGAGGTCCCTCGACAGGGACACCTGCCTGAGGCCACCTGGCTTCTCGAGGGCAGCGCGGGGGCCAGCGTGCTGACTTCCCAACCGTGGTCTCAAGTTCCTCCTCTCACTTTATCTCTTTGCCTGTTCACGGACCAAGCTCTTGTCTGACTTTTCTAAAGCAGGAGCAAGGACTCTGGATTCAAAACAGGTGGCAGAGGGGAGCACACTGCACGGTCTTGGAGAGAAGGGCTCATTCACTGGCGCACCCGGAAAAAGGCAAAATCTCTGGCATCAGGGAAAGACAGCAGTTCGACAGGTGATCACCCCCTCTGATCTCTTTTCTTGCGCCACTGTTCAGGTGGCATTTCAGTGTGCCTCGCGTTACAGTTCGTCGTTTATTCGCCGAATAAACACTGTCTGACCAAGGAGTGGATGCACTGTGTGGTCAGGCCATTCCTCCCTGCAGGTCCTCTTTTTCTTCCCTGAGAAATCTGACATGACATCTCCCCTCCGCCAGCCAGTCTTGCCCGCGGCGCTGGCCACCCAGAGGTCAAGACCATGGTCCCCGCCCTTGATGACCATTGTTGCAATGCTCCCTTGTCAATAACATGCGTGTGCCACGTTCTAGAGTGATTCTACTCAGGGCACCTGACTGCTTCCCCAAAAGGAGCTTGCACCAGAGTGTAAACCAACACACCCGTCATGCCACCGAGAAGGTCTTACCATGAGAAGGAAAAGTCTGCGACAGCCCTAAGGACCATGCTTAGGAAAACAGCTGATTTATCTTCTAGCACCAGCGTTTGTCTCCTCACAGACCAACGGTAGCTGTGAGCTGTTATCTGGGGACTGCACGCCGAGAGCCCTGTTCTAGGACACTTTCTGTGCATCAAGCACACCATACACACCGTGTGTGTGTATGTAAAGTGCACACACACAGATAGCCAATGTATGCGTGTATTAATTTGATTCCTTAAATTATGCTGTAAAATTAACTTTTTCTTCTTTTTGGTTTATAGTTCTATGAATTTTAACACTTGTATAGGTTCGTGGAACCCCCACCATAATCAGGATACAGAACAGATCCATCACTCCGATGAACTCCTTCCCTCCTATCCCTTTCCTGTCCCATCCAGAACCCCTGACCAGCCCTTGAAGGCAGGCATAAGCAGGGAGCCAACTCGGACTGTGCAGAGGAGGGCACCATCCTAGGGAGAGAAGGAGCATGGGTACCAGAGACTGCTCAGGGCAGACCTTGGTGAGAGTCAGCTCCTGTGATCATGTCCCTTTCCTTAGGGGCAGGACCTCGAAACTCTGCTCACATCTAACTGTGAAGGATCGGGGAAGCTGATCTTGGTTCTGGATGGCCACTGTCTGCAGCCTCTCCTACAAAATAGGAGGGGTGACGGTTATAATCTCTGGCACGACAATGAAATTCAAGAACTGTCTTGCTTCTTTATTTTTTTTTGAAACAAATCAAGTGTGGGGCTCCCTCCAGCACACCCTGGCTCTGCTGTCCAGAGCAACGTGGGGAGAGACCCCTGGTGTTTTCCGTGGTTCCCTCGCTGCTCAGTGCAGCTGACAAGGGTGCCTCTTCATTCTCCGGGGGACACGTGGCTCTGAGGAGGGGACAGAAGGTACTCCTTCCTGAAGGCTGGGGCCGTAGGACTCTGCCCCTGCTGGGAAGGCCACGGCCTCATAGAATGGCCCGTTCAGCATCTCCTCAGCCACGCTCATCTGGGACCATTGCTTTAGGACATCACATGGCATTCTCGAGGAACCAAATCCCACGGGTCTCTGACACAGTCTCAGGAGCCTCAAGATGAAATATTTAATTTTAAATAATCAGTGAATGAATTCTTGGGGCGCCTGGGTGGCTCAGTCAGTTAGGTGTCTGCCTTCAGCTCAGGTCATGATCTCAGGGTCCTGGGATGGAGCCCCGAGTTGAGCCGCATCGGGCTCCCTGCTCAGTGGGGAGTCTGCTTCTCCCTCTCCCTCTGCCCCTTCCCCGTGCTTGTGCGTGCCTGCACACACTCTCTCTCTCTCTCAATAAACTCTTTTAAAAAAATTAATAAGATTAGTGTGAATCCTGAAATTCACACTCATAATGATCTTAAAAATACATATATATTTAAAAGAGTCTTTAAAAAAATAAATGCGACAGAGCCTCAGGGAAACTGACCAACTTATGACATTGGGCTGAACCACACATGGTTACATCCAATATTTACCAAGTAGATGTCTCAGGAGCCTGGCAAGAAACAGAGTCAATCTGGGTAATTTCAGGAGAATTTAATCAAGGGACCATGCTGTACACTGGAGCTAGTAACATCAGGGGGGCCTGAGAGGGCGAGGGGCGGGGGCTGTTATCAGCACACGGAATTGTCCTGAGGGCTTTTCACAGGGTAACTGATTTAATCCTTTCAGGGCCACGAGCAAAAAGGGCCAGAAAAGTGAGGTGAGGATGAGGGGGCTTCCCGAGGCCCTTTTGATTAAAGCGACAAGGGAGGCGGTGGACCCGCGCCAGTCCCTGTAGCGTGGAGTTGCTTGAAGAGGACACATTTATGTGAAATGCCCAGATGGAGGCACAAGGGCGGGGGGGGGGTGGCAAAGGACACTCCTGGATCCCAATGCACAATTCATCTGAGGAGTCAACAATAGTGAGTGGCGTTTCCCGTGTGCGCAGGAGGGAGGGGAGGGAGGGGCTTGCGTGTTCAGACAGGACTGGGATGAGGAAGAAGCCGGCCTTCCTGCCCCTGCTGCAGCCGGCTAGCTCTCTCACTCTCTCGCTCTTTTTTTTTTTAAAAAAAAGATTTATTGATTTATTTATTTTAGAGAGAGCGCTAGTGAGCAGGGGGGAGGGGCAGAGGGAGAGGGAGAGAGAGAGACTTCAGTAGACTCCATGCTCAGTGCGGAGCCCAACAGGGGACTCGATCTCATGACCCTGAGGTCATGACCAGAGCCAAAACCAAGAGTCGGATGCTCAACCTCGAGGGAGCCAACCAGGCCCCCTGCCAGCTCTAATCTTGTCCTTTGAGAAAGGCCAGAAGAGGGAGGCCTCAGAGGTCATTAACAGCAACGGTGGCCACCATTCTGAAGCCCCCTGTTTGCCAGGTCTGTCATTCCCCATTATCTCGAGTAATCGCCACAATCCTGCAAAATAAACATTACTGTCCTTTTTTTTTTTTTTAAATAGATGAGGAAACTGAGGTCCAGACAGGTGAAATAAGTTGCCCAAGGTCACACAGCTGATAGTGGCAGAGCCGAGGTTCAATTTCAAGCCCGATCAGCTTCCTGTTACACTGTGTTTTTCCACATCCATGACGGAGACATAAAGCACACGGAATAGAAGACTGGAACAGACTGTGCACATAAACAATGGGGGGACCCAGACTGAGCAGGGGAGGAGCATTAAGGTCAGCTGAGATGGTTTCAGGAGGAAAGCAGGCGTAAGTTGAACTTTGAAGGGCAAGGGGAATTGCTATTAGTGGAGCAAAGGGAAAAGCATTCATGGTGGGGGAACAGCATAATCAAGTGCGTGGACGCAGGGATGAGCACGGTGTCTAGCACAAGCAGAGGCAACAATCCTGGGGAGAGCAAGAGGCTCAGTTGGGAGGGATTTGCAATAAAAAATATGGGGACCAAGACAGTGGACTGGCCTCTGTGGGACTTAGGCATCAGGTCAAGTTCTTAGCAGAAAAGCAAAGGGATGGAAGCAGTAATTAAGGACGATTGAAATCCGAGGTACGCAGTTGACCCCCCCCCCCATGGGACTCTGAAGGGTACAGGTGCTATAGCTCTATAAATTAGGTATTGATAGCAAGTGACTTTCAAACCCGGTCATCGTGTGTTTTGCCTCTAGCATCAGGTGTATCCTAAAAAGGGCCGTCATTCAAAATGTAGCTAACACATAAAGTAGGTGTTTTTCCCTTTTTCTGACTTAATGAGTTTTAACTGACACTTGTATTGCTTTTCTGGAAATCTACTCTCCCCCCCGCAAAACCTACAAGCATGTGTGTGCCCACACAGCTGTGAGAGGAGCCCTGTCTCTTTGACAGTGGACGTGGTGGGCACCAGTAGCCAGCACCCTGCCCTCTGCCCCCTGCCTGGCCGGAAGCCCCAGCAGGAGCTGCAAAGGAGGGTTTGGTCTGAGAAGCCTCAGGGCATTGATGCCTACAGTGGGCCCAGGGGTGCCGGGCTCTGCTTCGACCCACGACCCACGGTGGAAGAACTCCTCTTCCAAGACGTGGTGAGAGCCTGGAAGCTGCTTTCATTTGGTTTTTAAAAGATTGTCAAATCAAAGTTAAACAAGCATAAACGAACCACCCCCAGGGCTCTGGAAATGAGCAGGCCACAGAAGGGTGGGAGCAGTGGCTGAGATGGTGAGGGGTCCTCTGAGACGCCTGAGTGGGTGATCGTCCGAGGCCATGGCGATTCCACGTGCGTTGAGAGTGAGGCTCTGTGCTAGGCAGGGGCTGGATGCCAAGGTCAGTGAGGCCATGTCTGCTCTCGCATGGAGAAGCCACAGTCTGAGTCCTTAGTTGTCACCTCTTCAAGGACCCCTTCTCTGCCGCACACATACCTGTCCCCTTCAGGAATAGGCGCCCTATCTGGGGGCCCCACGACCCCGCATGTTATACTGATCACGGTGTTCCCCAAACTGGATTGTCCTTTGCTTTCTTCCCTGTCTCTTGTGCTCTCGCTAGTGCTGTGCTCCATTGCTTGGATCAACGTTTTCAAAAACTGATGGACCAGTGAAATGAGGTAAGGGAATTTAAGTCCGATGGAGAGGGTGAATGAATGATGTTGTTATCTTAAGAGTATTTGCTTTCCTAAGAGAGGTGATTTAGGAAAAATCCTCTAGAAGTTCAGAAAGAAACCATCTCGTGTTTTGGGGCTCAGAGTGATTGTGGAATTCTGGGAAACTGCAGTCACTGACAAGCTAATGGATGCTTGGCGGCCTGGGGCAGGCTGGATGGTGGGGCAGAACTACTAGGAGGAAACACCAAATCACCTTTGATGCTCTCACTCCTGGGGAGAATGCAGCCGTGTACCCATCAGGCTTCAGTCTCCTATGAGCAGGAGAGGGGAGTGGCTGAGGGTGACATGACCACAGAAATGGGAATGTTGCCCCTCTCTCTTCCGCTCTACTGACAGAATGGCATCCAGCCACAGGTGTCCACTCTCGACCAACACGACAGCACGGTATTGGAAAGGGAGAGAGAGATGACCTGTTACTCCCAGTTGATAGGTCTTCATGGATCACCATGTGAAGAATCTTTTGTCCTTCCTCCACATGGTCCCGATTCTTCCTTGACCTCTCTGTTCTTTCACTAGGTCTGGAAAAGATTTCTTAGGCCTTGGGACAATAGTAGGCTAACTGTGTAGGGGAGGAAAACACATTCCATTCTCCAATGTGAAGTTCACTCCAGTCACGTGGGGATAATGAGTTGACACAAGACTCAGAGTGGTCATACACCATACCGGGCTGTCATGGTTTCCTAGCAACAAACTAGAAACTATTAAGTGGGTCTTGTTTGTGTCTGGGCTCATGTGGATCAGTAGCTGTGTGGTCACTGCTGAATGTAGATGGACATCTTGGGCATTTATTGATTTCTTCTCTCAGCTCCATTGCAATGTAGTCACTTACAAAGAGTTTGAAAGGTTGTCATATTTATGAAATTGTTTCATGGGTCTGAAGCCATTTTAAGAGCAGCTAATCTTATCTGCTTATGTTTACCATTTAAGGCGTGCTATGCTTTGAGTTTTAACAATTTGGCCAGAGTAGCATAGAATATCTATTCTTAAGACCTGCCTTAGTTTCTAAATCCATCGATCCCTCCTATTTTCTGTTGCTCGAACAATCTTCGAGGACATGCTTTATTTCCATTTTACCTCATGCCCTAGAGGCTTGGAGAGGAGAAGTCCCAGGTCCCTTGGCCAGGACTCGGGCTCAGTGTCAGATCAGCCCTCTGTGCCATGTCTGTGGGGTATGGAGGAGGTTTCTATCAAACCAGAAACTTGAACCCCTTTATATAGTGTGACTCATCAAATACGGTGGCCAGAACGTTCTTGGGTGTCCGTGCTGCTTGGTATCACTCCCCTAGAACCCAGCATCAGATGGTCATCATTCTGGTAGACCCTACCTTTGGGTCAAGATGTGGGAGGAAATAAAGCCAGAGTCCAGACTCCAGGGGACACACTGTCAGCCACGTCACTGGTAATCTACTGGTGTTGCTGAATGAATGAATGCATACATGAATGAATGAGTGAGTGATTCCAATTCCATTCCCAGCCAAGGTTCACACTTGCCCTGAACACTGAAGCAGCCATCATGGTTTCCATTACCCAACACTCAGGAGATTATTTTGCTGTAAACAACGGTCTTTTGCATGTTACCGGAGAATTATAAGTTCTTATTGTTCAAATTATTGTTCTCAGTAATTATTGTGGTGACATCGGGAGAGAAATGGAGCTGCCCCCTCTTATGAAACAGTGAGCCAGCATGAGTCAGGAATGAGCCTTAGTGAGTATTGTGGCAAACAGGTGGCAACGGGCTGCCTCGCTCTGTTTGCCAAGACACATGCGATCATGGTGCCCAGCGTTAGAGATCCTTGCACTGTCTTGCTGAGAAATTGGGTAGAAGCATTTGATATCAGCAGAACCCATTTCATGCTGAATGTGAGCCGTTCTGACCTAGGTTTACTTCTGAGGTGCTTTGAGTCTTTTGGGCCACAGCATCTATTTATAGCGGGGTCTCCAAGTATAAATGAACCAAAGCTCAGCTTCACCTCCCTATACAGCCCACACCGTCTGGAAGCACCACGTCGTACAGTCTGTGTCTCCAGCTTGCACCTGGTTGTGAGATCTCGAGGGGTAGTGGACCATTGTCCACTCTCTCGTCGGTGTCCACTCATTAAATGTGTCTATTTGTTCTCTCTTATGATAAATACTCATCGGTTTTTTTGCCAAGTGCCAGACACACTGAGAGATGCAAAAATGAATGTCATTCTTCATGGTGAAGAAGCCCCCCCTCGTGGGACACAGTGTCTTTGTCTGTGGGTCAGATTTTATTGAAGATTTATTGGCAGAGAAGGGGCCTTCATGACTCAGCAATGCCAACAAATCAACTTTGAATATTGGACATCACTGTCTTTAAACGTCTTTCTGCTATGAAGCCTTGCATTTTGGCTCTCCCCACTCTCCTCTTTCTCTCAGCTGGGGACACTTTCATTCCTGCCTCCTCCCCCCCCAGATAATTCAAGGAATACATTTGAAGGGTAAAGATTCACTGATGCAATCTCCTTGACCAGCAAGCCCCTCCCTTGGGTCTTACTCCCTCTCCTCCCTGTCTTTTTAAGGAGAAGGAGTGAGTAGTGTAAAGATTTGATTTGCCCATGGATCTAAGTCAAACCCCACACTCCCCACCTCTGCCTTACAAATAGCTCTTGAGAGCTAGAATCAGTTTTGGTTTTAAAGCACTGTCAGGGAATTATAGGAACCTGCACTTGTTAACAGTTTGCATATCTGGGGCACCTGGGTGGCGCAGTTGTTGGGCGTCTGCCTTCGGCTCAGGGCGTGATCCCAGCGTTCTGGGATCGAGTCCCACATCGGGCTCCTCCGCTGGGAGCCTGCTTCTTCCTCTCCCACTCCCCTGCTGTGTTCCCTCTCTCGCTGGCTGTCTCTCTGTCACGTAAATAAATAAAAAATCTAAAAACAAAACAAAAAAACACACAAAAAAACCAGTTCGCATATCTTCTTTCTCCTCTTAGATCATAAACTCATACAGGCAGGGGTTTCATTGTTTTGCACCCCCTTTTTTTCTCTTAGCTCCAAACATGGTGCTAGACAAGTATAGTGATGCTTTATCTATGTTCCTGTTAGATCAAACAAGGTTTTCATATTGGGCTTGAAAAAAGGAGTCAGTTCCTTTATACAACAGAGCTGAGCACGAGGGACAGGCACCCAATCACCTTTCAACTCTGTCATTGAAGGACACGATGAACAAATCTAAGGTAAAAACACAGGCCGGTCACAAAGCTGTAAGGTAGCCGGGTATATGCCAACAGGGAGTGGTGAGGTTGGAAGCAACTGGTGGCTTCGCTTCCCTTCATAGCTTTGAAATCCAAATTACACAACAAAACAAAATATTGTGCTGGCCAACAAACGCAGAACCCCGGCCTCGGAAACCAATGAACGGGGGAAACTTGCCGTCACACACATATTGTGCTGATCTGTTCTGGTCACGCAAGCGCTCTAGCGTTCCACTGGACTTGGCTTGCAAAGCAGAAGTTAAAGATTAAGTTGTTAAGGACTTCACGAAGGTGATGGGACAGCATCCAACCTTGAGTGGGGTCCCTTCTGAGTGCAGAACCCTCCCTGTGGGACTGTCCAGGCTGCAGGCCCGTGAAGCTGGCCCTATCTGGCCCATAGTACGCCCTCAATAAGCATTTGGTGAATGAATGAATGAATGAATGAATGTCTTCTCAAGCACAGGCCTCCGTAACCAAACCTGAATGATCGAAACGGTTCCAGGACCCAGTTACAATGGTGGGGGGGCGAGAGGCTTCCCTCCCACATCCCACCAAGCAATTCTCCACGACACCAGCTGGGTGTCCTATACTTTAACTCAATTCGGAGTTAAAGTCTGTCAGCCTGGAGACGGCATCGGATCCTGCAGATAAGGGCTCAGGCCCACGAGATTCCCCCCCTCACTTCAGATGGCAAACCCAGTCCAGGATGTCACTGTGCTTCTGACGGATCAGCTACAAATCAGAAGTTCCCACAAGCCCGTCTTTGGGTTCGACTAATTTGCTAGAGAGATTCACAGAACTCAGGGAAATAGTTTACTTCTGTTTATGGGTTTCTTGTAAAAGCATGGGATAAAGGATACAGACGAAGAGCCAGGTGGAAGAGACCAGGAGAGCAAGGTGTATGGGCGGGGGCATAGAGCCTCCCGGCTCCGTCTGCCTGTGACACTCTTTCCACACCTCTACCCGTTCACCAAGCTGGAAGCTCTCAGAAGCTCTTGCTGTTGGGATCTTAGGGAAGTTTTTTTACTTAGGCACGATCAATTATAAACTCCTTTTCTATCTTCCTTCCCTCTCTGGAGGATGAGGGGTGGAGCTGAAAATTCCAAGCTTCTAACCACGGCTGGATCTTTCTGGGGACCAGATGCCCTCCAGGAGCTTTCCAGGAGCCCACCCGGAGTTGCTTCCATAGAACAAAGGAGTCTCCTTGTGCTTTTATCACTTAGGAACTTACAAGGCTTTTAGGAGCTCTGTGCCAGGAGCCAGGGGCAGAGAGACCGAGGTATATATTCTCTATTATCTCACAATTATCTATTCATGGCAGATGGAATAGAAATAGTGGTCTTTCAGATGATTTTTAAAAAGAACTTCTGAGCCAAGAGTTTTTTTTTTTTAAGAGCTTCTTATCAGAAGATCAAAGTTCTTTTTTTTTTTTTAAGATTTTATTTATTTATTTGACAGAGATAGAGACAGCCAGTGAGAGAGGGAACACAAGCAGGGGGAGTGGGAGAGGAAGAAGCAGGCTCATAGCAGAGGAGCCTGATTGTGGGGCTCGATCCCATAACGCCGGGATCACGCCCTGAGCCAAAGGCAGATGCCCAACCGCTGTGCCACCCAGGCGCCCCCTGAGCCAAGAGTTTTAATCTCTTTTTCTCATATGAGTTTTGTTAATCAGCTGCAATACTGAGCATATTTGTTTAATCAATTCTGTTCTTCGCTAGGGAGAAGAGGGCTCAAGAGAGAGGAGGACAGAAATTGATGGGACATGAAAAATTCATGGTTGGGGGGAAGCAAGTCCCTGCCATGGAAAGATGAATTTTCCTGGTGTATAGAATTTGATCTATTAGTAACCACTCTGCTGTATATTGCAGCCTCACCCCAGCTGATTCTCACACCCCTGCAAACAAATTTGTTGAGGCAACACTACTTCCAAACCTGGAGGGGCTGGTGAGTTGTACCTGCATGCCCTGGGCTTTGCTACGTGTTCACATACTGATGCCAGGGCAAATCCAGGCCAGGGAGAGAGGCGGGGATGCAGTTTCCCCAAAGGGAATAGAGACCCCAAACGGCAGATGCCTGGAGTCCTCGTTTTATTTTGCCTCTCTCCTAAATGCACCTCACTGTTGATAAAGAGATTTGAGAGAATCAGATTTATATCACATTTATTGATTCATTCAACCACTATTTGTCTATTGCCTACTGTATGCCAGGCATTGTGTTAGGTCCCCGGGGCTTTGGAGCGAAATTCGGCTAAGTCCTCGTCATCCCTGGAGAAGCCCTGAGTTTATCCTGAAATGACAATGTGGTGGTAGGGAGGGGGGTGAGCGTGGGGCCCTCCCATCTCCTGGCGCCTTGGTGAAATGCGTGTTCACAGCCAGAGCCCCCAGATGCTGAAGGAAGCCATGGCACCCCACAGAGGTTGGTAAGCTACGGGTCGTCATGGCAACAGAGGAGCTGGAACTGGGTGTGAGCGCCCCAGCTGCGAGCGAGCGTACTGTCTCCTCCTCCTCTACCGGGGTCCTCTCTTGGAGAGTCCTTCTTACCGTTGGATCGGTTTCTTGGGTGCAGGTTTTGGCTGGAGAAGAACAAGCAGATGGAAGGGGGCTGCCGGGCAGGGGAGAGGGTAGTAGAGACACTACAGATTCGGATAGAATGAAAAGCGGACCGCTCATTGGCCCCTCCTCGTGCGCCAGGCACTGTGCTATACATCACAGCGGCTTCTCAGCCGATTCTCACGATACCACCGTGTCCTTCCCCCATCAAAGACGCAAGGAAAACAGGTTCAGAGCTAAGGTGGGAATCTGGGTCTGTCTGATTCCCACGCCTGGGGGAGAAACGCCCACGTTGAGAAACGCCAAGAGGCAGTAGCTCCAAACGGCAGGTGCGGGTACCTGGGGGTGTGGCCACAATCCAGATTCCTAGGCGTGGCCCCAGACCAGCTGAATCAAAATGTCTGGGGGTGGGGTCCAGGAATCAGAGCACCCACGGATCTTGGAGGCTGCCTGGTCTGAGAGGCTTAGGGAGGATGTGACTTGCCCTCTGTCCCAGGGCTAGTTAGGACCAGGATCCCCGTCTTCTTTGCCCGCCTAGAGGTGTGGAGGGGGTGCGTTCACAGGGAACCAGAAGAGGGTCCTGTGGGCCCAACCACTGAAAGTTACCCTTCACTTATGATGACAAGGCTCCATCTAACCGATGCTCCAATCAAGAAAAAGAAAAGAGAAAGAGAGAAGCCCTAACTGGTGCTTATTATATTTTCTTTCCAGCATTTCTGCCTGCAAGGCCAACCCACTTCGTCGCCCGGTCACCAGGGTAACCATCACTCCCACCTTGACAGTCAAGTGCGCACACGGCTTCTAGCACCCACATCCAGGGCCGCAGGACCCAGCCCTATAATCAGCCTCCCGCCGCCTCTGTAGACAGCCAGCAGCAGCAGTTCCCTGCTTTCTGGGCCCATCACCCCATCGCAGTTCTGCAGACACCCCTCCCCACGCTCACACGCCGAGTTCTGCTTCCCTCGCCCACTGCCTCCCAGGAGACAAATGTGCAATCTGCTGTCAGCATGTATCATCACCTCTGGAGGGAGGAATCTGCCCTCGAGTTGGGACACAACCCAACACACGCGGCCCACACAGGAGGAAAAACACCTTCTCCGGGAGAAAGGGAGCGGTGGCAGTGAACGCAGTGGAGGGGGCACCTGGAGTTTGGCAATGGTCTGCGAAGCGATGATCAGAAGAGGGGCCGCAGTGGCTGGGGGGAAGACTGGGGGGAGGCTGGGTGCCAGATCCTGTGGCTAAGGGAGCAGCTCCCTGCCTGCTGAGACCAAGGGCTCCCTGCCCAGGACATCAGAGCCCCTGTGTCACCACAGACACCTGGAGTCTGACCCTGCAGGCGATGCGTTTGCGAGCCCGTCTTCAAAGACCCCATCAGAATAGTTTCATGAGGCTGGGCTGCTGGGACCATGGGATCCCTGTCAGGACTTTAAAGGGACCAGTGTTTTCCCTCCCCACTTACTCCTTCCCTCGGCCCTCCTGTCTCCCCTGTCTCCTCGGCCCTGAGCCACTTGCTGAGCCCTAGGGACCAAGGATTGCTGTCCTGCTCACTCTCCTTTCTGCTTTCCCTGCAGCCTGAGGCCAACCCCTTCAGACACCTGCTTCATTTCCTGACTGTGCTGAAGCCTTCCTCCTGAGGGCCTGGGCTCTGGCTCCCCCAGAGCCTGCTGGAAGAGTCCACTGAGACCATTCAAGTGAAGAGTGTTCACTCCCCAAGGAGCCACCTTTGACCGGTGGGAAGTCAAAGGCAGGAGGAAGGCTTACTGCCTCCTTCCCATGGACGGTTCCCAGGCCTGGACTTCTTCATAGCCTGTCTGGAGAGGTCCTGTATGGGACGTGGCCGGGCCTCTCCCTGAACTGGGGGCCCGCCTGGTAGCATGGTGCTGTCTGTGTGCTTGCTTCCTCTGCTGCCCCACATCACCTCACCATCTCTCACTCTGGCTGCCCTGGGATTGTACCTCTTAAGGAAGTGTTAGCACTTAAGCGTCCCCTCAACTTTTCTAGAGAATCTGGGCTAAGTTGGCACCAAGGTTCAAATAGAGCAGCATTCTTGTTCTGTATCAGCTAGCCCGACTCCCTCATTTGTCAGAGGGAGCTGAGGCCCAGAGAAGTGAAATGATTTCACCAAGGTTACAGCTGGTTAGTGGAGATTTGTGATGCCATTATGCCTTCATGCCTATTCATTATTTTAGCAAATAATTAATGAGCACCTACTATATACCAGGCATTATTCTAGGCACTGGGAATACAGGGGTGAATAAAATAGGCAAAATCTTTGCCTTTACGGAACACAGCATTTGAATGGAGGATTGGAGAAGAAAAAGCCTATAAATGAGATGAACAGGTAAAATATTCAGAATGTTAGACTAATCGGTGCTGGTGGTGGGACTGGTAGGTGTTATGGGCTGAGTGGTGTACCCCCACCAAATTCATATGTTGAAGCCCTAACCCCAAGGACCTCACAATGTGACCGTATTTGGAGAGAGGGCCATTAGGGGTGCTGAAATTAAAATGACGCATTTGAGTGGGCCCTAATCCAAGATGACTGGTGTCCTTATAAAAAGAGGAAATTCAGACACACAGAGAGACCCCAAGGATGGGCACACAGGGGAAAGACCATGTGAGGACAGAGCAGGAGGGCCGCCGTGTGCAAGCCCCAGGAGAAACCAACCCTGCCTACACCTGATCTTGGTATTCCAGCCTCCAGAACCCTGAGACAATACATTTCTGTTTTTGTCTAACTCACTGAATCTCTGGTATTTTGTGATGGCCGCCCTAGCCAACTAACACAGTGGGATTTTAATTTCATAAAAGGCATCCCGAGCTGGCATCACTGAGAAGGTGACATATGAGTAATATCCTGAAGGATGTGATAGAGGGAGTTACCTGACAATTCAATGGAAGAACATTCCAGGCAGAGGGAAGGGCAGGCTCCACGGCTCTGACTCGGATCAGACCTCAAGTGTTCAAGGAATAGCAAGGAGGCCAGTGGGCCTGGCTAGAGCAGAGTGGGTGGGGGAGAAAACGGGAGGATAAGGTGGGAGAGGTGAAGGGGGTGTGGGAGGGCATCCTCTGTGTGAGATGGGGAGTTACTGCAGAGTTTAGAACAGTGGTTCTCAACGGGGCGGGGGGGGGAGGGCATTTTGCTCCCAGGGGGCATTTGGCAATGTCTGAAGAATTTCCATTTTCAACTGGGCGGGGGGGAGGTGAGGAGAGGTCAGGATAGGATAAGGGAATCTAGTGAGGAGAGGCCAGGGGTGTGACTAAATAGCCTGCCAGGCACAGAGCAGCATTTCTCTCCCCTTCCCCGACAAAGAATTCCCAGGGCCCATGGAGTAACAAGGTTGAAAAGCCCTGTTTCAGAGCATGAGGTGACTGCGTCTGACTTTCTTGTTAGCAGGATCACTCTGGCTGTGTGGATAAGGCCTTTAAAAGTCATAGGGCAGAAGCAGAGGCTCTGTTATCCAGATGAGAAATGATGGTGGCTTGGACCACAGTGGTTGACCTCCTCTGATGCCAGTTTAGTGCCCCTGTTCCAGCCTCCCTGCCTCCTGCCTCTTTCTGTGTCTCAGCACACATTAACAGAGCCCTTACTGGGTGCTGACCATCCTGTCAGGTGCTGGATAGATTCTGGCAGATGTGGCCCACTAGGAGCCTCATCTAGGCCACCCAGAACCAAGCTGAAGAGGAGGGAGCTACAGGGAGCAGCTGCTGACTTGGGGGGCAGACGCTGGCCAGTCCACTTGGGGCTGCAGGTGGAGCTCTGTTCTGCGGCCGTTGTCAGAAGTTGATTTCTACTCAGACACTGAAGAAGGCACAGAGCGAGCACTGGGTGGGTGATGTCTCCATCTATCCAGCTGCACAAGCCAAGAACATGGAACTCATCCTCACTACCTGTGCCTCCTTGAGCTCCATCCATGCCCCAGTGCATCATGGGTGGAGCAGCCCCCGAATATGTGAACCTGTTCACATCACTCCATTTCTGTCATGGTGACTCCAGTCCAAGTTACTATCGTTCCCCACCTGGTCTCTCTCTTGTCACTCTTGTGCCCCTAGACTCTTGTTAATCAGTGTAGGTGGGTCATGCCGCAGGAACAGAAAACACTTAGGCAAAAGTGGGTGGGGTGGTCCTTCTCCGTCAGTATCCCAGCTCCTGTATTTTGTCCATAGCAGTTATCATAGCTTGTAATCAGATATTTAATCACAGTAGACGATTATTGGATCAATGTCCATTGTTCTCCTTAGGATGTGAGCTCTGTGGTGGAAGGGCCTGTACCTGGCTTGCTTCGTATCTGTAGACCTAGCCTACACCAATGTTTTATCATATAGCCAGAATTCTTGAAATATGTTTTAAATGAATGGATGGATAGGAATGCTAAATTAGAGTTGGAAACCACATAATCTCCTTGATGTAAAAACTTCTAAAACATTTCATGCATAAAACATTATACAGAATACATATGTATAGTTGAAGCATAACAATAAAACAAATATGTATCACTATCCAGTTCAAAAAAGAACACACCACCTATGACTTCTGTGTGCCCCTCCCTGCTCACATCTTGGCTCTAGAAATTAATAGTACACTATTTTTTTTAAAGACTTTATTTATTTGAGAGAAAGAGAGAGGGTGCAAATGTGAGTGGGAGAGGCAGAAGGAGAGGGAGGGAGAGAATATCAAGCAGACTCCATGCTGAGCGTGGAGCCTGACGCAGGGCTCGATCTCACAACCCTGAGATCATGACCTGAGTGGAAATCAGGAGTCGGAGGCTTAAATGACTGAGCCACCTAGGTGTCCCAACAATACACTATGCTTTTGTGTTTCTCGTGTCCTTTTCTTTTCTTGGCCATTTTAACCACATCGGGATATTATATACATATTACTGATTTTGAACATTATGTAAGAGTTTCATGCTGCAGATAATCTTGGGCAATTTGCATTTATTGTTCAATATGTTCATGAGATTTATCTTTATTGAATTATGTACTCATTGTTCATTTTCACCGTCATAGTTTTCCATTGATTTGAGTATGCAATAATTAATGTGTCTATTCTCCCATAGAGAAGCATTTGAGTTGCTACTGGGATTTTGCTATCATGATTTGTACTGCTGTGGACCTTCTCCTACAGGTCTCTTTGTGCAGGTGTGCTAGGGTATATGCCTTGAAGAGATTTATTCCATTTGGCAAATGAATGCCAAATTATTTTCCAAAGTGGTTGCATCAATTTGCACGAGCACCAAAGCCCTGCAAGAGTTTCTCTTGCACTTCCTCCCTCGAACACTTGATGTGGTCAGACTTTAAAATTTTTGCCCCCTTGCCGGGTGTGTCCATTTACCATCCCCTGATTATGAAAATAAGGTGGAGTTTCTTTTCATCGGTCTATTGGTGATTCCCCTTCTGTAAGGTGGTTGTGTATTTGCCCATTTTTCTACTTAGTTGTCTTCCTACTGATTTTTTTAGAGTTCTTAATTCCGCACAGCAATCCTTTTTTGATTAATTTGTTACAAATATCTTTTCCCAGTCGAGTGTTTGTCTTGTCACACTGTCTTTGTGATGTCTTCTGATGAATGCCAGTTCTGAATTTTCAAGTAGTTAGATTTATCAATCTTTGTATTTCATAGTCTATGTTTTTTGTTTTGTTTAAGAAAACTCTCCGTCTTCGGATGTCATATAACTGTCCTCGTGTATTTTCTTGGAAAAGTGTGGAAGATCTGTCTTTCACGTTTTGGTTTTGCTGTTGCTGTCGTGGTGACATAATGAACTCGCTTAGGCTAGTGTTGGACCTTCAACGGGTCTTGTAACTGATCACGTCTCTGCGATGGCAGAAGAGGTGAGGTAGGTCCGGGTGCCACTGACTACCACTTTCATGCAGGAACCACAGTGCCAGGTCCCCACAGCTCCTCTCTGTCTTGATCTTGCCACAGAAGGAAAGAATGCATTCGGTGTGCTAGCGCATTTCTATTTTCTACACCATTATCTTGAGGGAGGCGCCCTCATGGTT
>NC_048231.1:32056558-32058877 GCF_002007445.2 Ailuropoda melanoleuca
TCCTGATCTCTCCAAGCTCCCTGCCTCTTCCATTTCTTCCTTAATGTGGAGCAGGGATCCGAATACCTGAATTTTAGCCGTGGGGTAACCACTGACATTTTTGCTTTGAACTTCAGAGGCAATACTGAATAAAAAAAGAGCAGAGTGGGGGAGGACTCACGCTACCAGATATTCGGACGTATAACAGAGACTTAGCAATGAAATCAGTGCAGCATAGATATAAGAACAGAGCTAGACCAACAGAGAAGTATTGAGAGCCCAGAAATAGGGACGTGTGTCTATTAAGAGTTGGTTAGGACAGAGACACCGTCACACAACAGTGGAGAAAAGACGGATTGTTTGGTGGGTACTGCTGGGCAAATTGGCTCACCATGCAGAGAAAATAATATTGTATTCCTGGTTATACCATATGCCAGGTGAACTGCAGATGAATTAAGACCTAACTGTGATAGATAAAGGTATGAAGTTATTAAAGAGGGGAAGGTGTGGGAGAATATTTTGAGTAGGAAAAGATTCTTCAAGGAGACCCAAAAAACCCCACTCCACAAGGCTAAAATTAGATGTACTTGTTTATATTAAAATAAGGATTTCCCCTACACTGGCCAAGCTACCAGGACACGTGAAAGATCGGGAGAAATACTTGCATTGTCCAAGACCGACATAAGATTAATATTTAGAATATATAGGAAACTCCTTTAATTCATTCAGAAAAATAATAGGAAATCTAGCCAAAAAATAGGCAGAGGATGTACATAGTTAATTCACAGAAGGAAAAAAATCTCAATGGTTCTTCAGTATATGGACAAACGGGTAACATTGCTAATCAACAACAAAAAAATAATGAAATTACAATGTGATACTACTTTGCTATCAGATTGATATGTTAGGACGTCAGATAATACCAAACGTTAGCAAACGAAGTGGGAAAACAGGAATCTTTCTGTCTTAACGTACCACTGGTGGGAGTGCAAACTGGCAAAGCCACTCTAGAGGGCAACTTGGCAGAGTGAAAATAACCATTGTAGACTCCATGCCCAGGCATTCCTTTTCTTTCTTACGATCCATCAGGGGCACGTCTAATATCATTCCGGTATCGTCTGTGGTTACAAGGAACTGCTGGCAACCTAACTGTCCATTTTTTGAGGAACTGATAAGTAAAATGTGTTAGATGCACAAACTGAATACTATTAGTGGTCAGGACTAATGAACACTTAGAATATCTAGGTCTCCCCATGGTTACATCTCTAAGACGTTATGTTGAGGGAAAAACAAGAAACAGAACGAGTTCTTAGCAGAGTACCTTCCAGGTATTTTAAAAATAATACAGAAACCAACAGTATCTCTGGAGGATATACCCATGAACTGGGACATATCTTAAACATAAAAGAGAGGGTGCGCATGGCGGGTAGAGAAATGGGACTGTGGAAGAGAACTAGCGGGAAATAACAAAATAAGATTAAAAAGACCTCTCCTAGGAGCTGAAGAGTATCTCAACATAACTTTTGTCTCTGAGGTCCAAAAAAAATCGCCCAATCCCTTTCCCATGGCTTCCTATTCTTAACAGAATCAAACGCAAAGGAGTCAGTGTGGCTGCCCAGAGCAGGGCCTTTCTCTAAAAATGACCTGCCTCTCCCTTCCGCCCACCTCGCCACGCGCTTGCTTCCCCGAACTCCTAGCGGTATGTCCCACAATCAAAACAAGCCCAGATTTCAATTAGAAATGGGCGTACTCTTATTTCTCTAGGAAAGTCTGATTGTTTAAGATTCAATTTAAGTGTTTCCCCTCTGGCAGTCTTTTTCTGGCCGCTGCCCCACCCAAATGCTAGCTCCTCCAGGACTGTATTTCCATACACACTTTCCCCCATCGCCCGCGCACAAACCACGCTGTAATTGCTGATTGTGAGTACACATCCCACCCCCAGGGCTAGAGCTGAACTAGGGTAGTCTCCACGTGCACAGCTCGCCTGCTGGGGTGGGCAAACACACGAACTATCGGAAGGGTATTCCTGCAGGTTAAATACGACAGCAGCCCACCTCCTTCTCCTTTGCTTCCCCTGTCATTGGTTCAGCCTTTCCGCTCCCGGCCCCCGCCCCCAGCCCGCCTCCGCAGGCTGCAGGAGGCGGAAGGTTCTGCGCACGCGCCAAAGGGAGGGGCTCGCTCGGCAAGGGGCGGGGCAAGGGGAGAGGAGGGCGCAGAGAGGCGGAGGGGGGCAGCCACAGCGTGGCGCGGCAGTTGCGTCTGGGTCGCGTGCGCGCGGAGCCTGGGGGGGCGGGGCTGAGGCGGGCTTGTGACCCCGCCCCCGCCTTTGGCCCCGCCCCC
>NC_048231.1:32059466-32061773 GCF_002007445.2 Ailuropoda melanoleuca
CCCGCTCCTTCTCCCGCCGCCAGCTACCCTCCCGCCCGGCTCCCGCGGCCGAGAGCGGGAGAAAGTCCTGCGGGTGGGCGGCCGCGGGGCTGCGAGCGTCCGGCATCCCGGGGCCGCTCCGGCCCGGGCGGCGAGGGGGCCCGGCGGTCCATGCATCCGCCGCCGCCCGCCGCTGCCGCGATGGATTTCAGTCAGAACAGCCTGTTCGGCTACATGGAGGACCTGCAGGAGCTCACCATCATCGAGAGGCCGGTCCGCCGGAGCCTCAAGGTGCGCCCCGGGGAGGAGGAACTGCCCGCAGGGCGCCTGGCGACTGGTCCGGGCCCCGACCCCGTCCCGTCCCCTTCTCCTTCCCGAGGCGGCCCGGGACCCTCTCGGAGTCGGGCTGGACCCTCAGTCCTCCTCCGGTCGCCGTGTCACCCTAAACCGGTCGCTGCCGGTGCCCCTGCTTCGACGCAGCTTCGGCTTTCCCAGCTCGGACCCCCATCCCCGAGGGACTGGCCACTCGGACGCCCTGGGCTCCCTAGTCCCCCGGTCCAGCTCGGGCCTCTTCCCCAACCCGCCCCCAGGAACGGCCGGTCCAGCGTCGTCCCCCGAGCCGCCCCTCCCGGACGGCCGTGGCCCCTCTTCTGCCGCCCTGCGGGAGCTGCCCCTCGAGGCCGCCGCCTCCTTGACCCCTCCCGAGTGCCCACCCCTGACCCCGTCCCACTCCTCAGTCAACACAGCTCCGCCCCCCCTCCCGGAGACACGCCGGATCCCACTTTCCCCTTCCTCCATCCGAGCAAGCTCGAGTACCTCTGCCCCTTAGTCGGCCAGGCCTCCCTTCACCTCCCACCCAGCACCCGGGCCACGGTTGTCCCGCTACGGATCTTCAAAGCCCCCTAGACCCTTCGCCCCCATCCTGAGTAACCGCACGTCCTTTCTTCCCAGCCCCTCCAGGACTCCAGCTGGGACCCTGATCCCCACTCCCCGCCTTGAGGGAGTCAACCTTCAGTTCGCTCCCCCACCCCGCAGAGTCATCTTCGTCCCAGCCTCCAATCCTCACTGCCTGCAAACCTAGTTTACGGAGCACCCCCTCCCCCAGCTGTCCTCTCAAATGCTCTGTTGAGCTCTTCTCACTCCCACCTGCCGCAATATCGCGAATCTTTGATTTCCTTGCAGCCCGAGTTTATTCCCTTCCCTTCCCCCACTCCACATTTCGTCTTTCTCATTCTCTCTCGGCTGCTGTTTGCCTCCATCCCTCTTGTAGCATTTCCTGGGGTGGAAAATGCTGGAGAAACAGCTTTAGGGTATTAGAGATTTAAAAGTACGTATGTATTTTATATATGCATATAAAATCGAGTTCGGCAACGTTATGAAGCCCCAATGTAATTCTCAAGCTAGAACAGTTTAAAAAAGAAAAAAAAAAAAAAGCAACTCCAAACCCCCAAACTCCATTACCCCAGCAATTCGAGACGGAGACCTCTGTGGTTGAGGCCCGCACCCGGAGTCTTCAGACTCTTGATTGTTTTCAATGATACTGCTTAATTGTGAAACTTTTTTTATCAGTCTGTACTCATATGGGGTTCCCGGAGGGACACTGGGGGGCAAGACTAATCCACGTTTGTGTGCATAATTTGTATTTTACACTTGACAGACGCCAGAAGAAANCCCGCACCCGGAGTCTTCAGACTCTTGATTGTTTTCAATGATACTGCTTAATTGTGAAACTTTTTTTTATCAGTCTGTACTCATATGGGGTTCCCGGAGGGTCACTGGGGGGCAAGACTAATCCACGTTTGTGTGCATAATTTGTATTTTACACTTGACAGACGCCAGAAGAAATAGAAAGATTGACAGTTGATGAAGACCTCAGTGATATTGAAAGGGCTGTTTATCTGCTCAGGTATTGCTCGAAGCCTTTCTGTGGATTTGTTGCTCGTTCCCTGTAGCAGCATGGATGAACGCGTTGTGAAATGTTACAGTTAAGTTCAGATTTACTGAACCGCTTGAACAGAGTACTCTGGCATGCGTAGCACTTAATTATGTTATAAGTTAAGATTTGGGTATGGACTTACATGTTTGAGAACTGAAATCAAGTAAGACAACCAACTTAAAGAATATTTCTTGGAGGAGGAAGAACAGAACAGCTAAGGAGTTGAACTGGATCTCTGGATCGCATTCTTTTTTTATTTTCCAGTTTGGTTGTTCTCCCAAAGATCCAGTAAATTTAGATGAGCCTTAAAGAATGTCCAGTGTTTAATTTTAAGCTAATCATAGAGTATGAACTTATATGCTATTTACTATATAGAAACCCCCCCCCCCCAA
>NC_048231.1:32061798-32083642 GCF_002007445.2 Ailuropoda melanoleuca
CCAAGTAGAGTAGCTCAGTTTGATGCTCAGGATATCCTGTTTGTATTACTTTTGCTATGTAAGCCTTGTAATTTTGTCTGAAAGATTTTAAAATTTAATTGAGCCTACTCTCCTTTAAGTTTAATCTCACAAGCTCTGAAGAATTGCTTAATCCAAGTGGTTATTGCATACATTTATAAAATTTCTTTCAACTAAAAAAACTTCAGATTTAACTTCTTAAAAGCTAATGCAGTGAACATTAATGAACTTATCTGTGAAAATACTTCCGAAGCAGAAATTTTCCTAAGGCATTTTGTGTATATTTGTTTTAAAATTTCTCTTTAACTTATAGCCACATGTTTTTCCTTTGGCAAATTAGTTTTCACTTGTGTTTTTTAGAACAGATTTTGAAAACTGGTGTTATTTACCTCCTGAGATTTATCATCCTTGTTTCCTTAGTTTGGGTCAGCTTTGCCAGTTTCAAGTGCTGACAAGTTTCGTGTTCTCCTTTCTAATTTATAGGTCATGCTTCTAGTTCCAGGTTATTCAGTGGAGGATCCTGTAAAAAAAAAAAAAAAAAAATCCCCCCCCATGANCTCCCCATGACTTTTTTTTAGCCTATTCATGACCTCTTGGGTTTCTGTTCTTAGTGTAGTCAGAATTGTAGCATGCTTATAATTTAGACCATTCTAATAATTCTATCACTTGAAAATGTTTCTGGGTGTTAGACCTTATGTTAGTGTTCTTTCCCCTCCTTTGGTGATCTTTGGCAGTATGCTGTCATTATTTCTCCCTGTTTATTTAAAAGAAAACTTTTATTTATGTATGAATTAACAGTAATGTGTTCTTGATGTTTACATAGAGAAAAATTCAATGTTTAACCTTTTTTGATACTTTATTATGTTATATTTGAAGTACTTTATTCCTTAGTAATTAACATGTCTAATACAGTGAACAATAGCTGTCAACTTCTGCCTTTTCCCTGAGTTCTTTTGTTTGGAGTAGACAATTGAGGAGAGTTTAGATAAGTTTTGTTTTAACATACAGCAGTTGATGATTTGTAATAAGTTCCTACTCGATACTTCTACTGAATTCTTTTGCCTAAACTCTGGCTTACAATTAGGAAATTAGGAAATGGAGAGTCTTTTTTTTTCTTTTAATTTTTTATTTATTTATTTGACAGAGATAGAGACAGCCAGCGAGAGAGAGGGAACACAAGCAGGGGGAGTGGGAGAGGAAGAAGCAGGCTCATAGCAGAAGAGCCTGATGTGGGGCTCGATCTCATAACACTGGGATCACGCCCTGAGCCGAAGGCAGACGCCCCACCGCTGTGCCACCCAGGCATCCCAGGAAATGGAGAATCTTGTTCTACTTACCTGCGACCGCAGATACCTTACTCTAGATATCAGTGACAAGGCTTCTTTTTTAGGAGAGCTTANCCCCACCGCTGTGCCACCCAGGCATCCCAGGAAATGGAGAATCTTGTTCTACTTACCTGCGACCGCAGATACCTTACTCTAGATATCAGTGACAAGGCTTCTTTTTTAGGAGAGCTTACTTGTTTTCTATTTTGCTTTTATTGTTTGCTAGTGAACCGGCTCTTCTAAGTTGTCTGTATTTCTCAGACACAGAACACAAGTTTCATCCAGTTCTGGAATTTACAAAGCCCTTCAGAAACAGATGGGTCCTCTCATTCTTAGACTAGAGGTTTTTTTTTTTTTTGTTTTTTTTAAAAGAGATCTGATATCTCCTTTAGTTTCTTGTGGCTCATCTACCTTGAAGGAGGTTTGCAAGGTGACTCAGAAGGCGAACACTAGTTCAGTTGTGCATAGGTTCTCCAGCGGAGTTCTTTGTATTCCTACCATCTCACCACCTCCTGGGGGAAAGTGGGATTTCACCTTTAGGCTAGCTTCGGAAGGGATAAACCGCACACTGCCTGAAAGGTTCTTTCTTTGTTGGGATTCCGGGGAAGATGTGGGATTGTCTAATAGATGAGTTCCAGACTTTGCCTCTGTTACAGCCTCTTCTGCCCTTATATCGTGCCTTTTATTTTAAATGTACTGTGTGCCTTTTTTTTTCATCATACTTCCTAATGCTATAGAACCTCATACTGAGACCGGCTTTTTTTTTTTTTTTAAGATTTTATTTATTTATTTATTTGAGAGAGGGAGTGCAGGGTGGGAGGAGGAGGGAGAAAGAGAGAGGGAGGAACAGAGGGGGAGGGAGAAGGATAAGCAGACTGGGCTGAGCAGGGAGTACAGAGCCTGTGTGGGTTAGATCCCAGGACCCTGAGATCATGACCTCAGTGGAAACCAAGAGTCAGATGTCAACCCACTGAGCCACCCAGGTGCCCCCTGATTTTTTTTTGTCTGCTTTTCAGATTGATTTTTGAGTGCTTTGCCTTTACCTTTGTATTGGATATTGGGTATTTAATATCCAGATGCCCCCCCCCACCCCGCGTCTCTGAATGTCAGATTTATCTCTTTAGTTTTCTTATTTTGTACAGTAAATCTCTTTTGGAATCTTAGGGTAAATTAGAATTCAGACAAATGTGTTTGCATCACACATGCTTTATACCAGTGGGGTTCTGATAGCTTTTAAATTGAATCTAATATATAAAACATTATCTGTAGAGTACTGTCATCCAATGAAAAACAAATTACATGGTTCATCATCTCACTCTAAAATATGGCAGATCAATTGTTAATGTAGTTTTCATAATTAAGCTTAGAACATTACGGTATTTGAAGACATGACACAGATGAATTTGTGGTTTTGCATAAATACGATGCTGATACCAGCCATCTGTGGCATTTAGTGCAGAAGCAAAACAGCTTTCCTAATAGTCACAGCTTGTGGCTTTGTCAAAATCCCATCGCATCATCTTTTTCCTCTTCTCTGTCGTCTTTGTGATTTTGGCATATATTTTAGGAAAGTACTTAAAATATGTGAATAATTTTGTTAGAGAAGAGCCCTAAATTTGTATACTATGCTTTCATTAGGTAAGTCTTTACTTACCTCTCTCTAATTGCCTACCAGATAAATTCCAGACCCTCAAAACTTGGCATAAGGGACTCCATCTTAGCTGTGCAGTGTAATGTTCCTTCAGGCCCTCAACTCTGTTTTTTTTTTTTTTAAATGGCTTGATTGAGCTGTAGTTTCTTTGCCATACATTTCACCCATTTAAAGTGTGCCGGTTAGTGGATTTTAGTGTATTCACAGAGTTGTGCAGCCATCGCCACGATCAATTTTAGCACATTTTCATCATCCCCCAAAGAAACCCCGTACCTATAAGCAGTCACTCCTCACTTCTTTCCACCCCTTCCAGCCTTTGGGAATCACTAGTCTGCTTTCTGTCTCTACAGAGTTGCCTATTCTCTGGACATTTCATGTAAATGAAATTATACAGTATGTGGCCTTTTGTGACTGACTTCTTTCATTTAGCATAGTGTTCAAGGTCCATCCATGTTGTAACATGTGTCAGTGCTTTCTTTCTGTTGTTGAGTCCTATTGCACTGTGTGGGTATATCACGTTTTGGTTATTCATTCATCAGTTGATAGACACACTGGGGTTGTTTCCACTTAGTCCTTTACTTCTTGAAGCAGTCCTGCTGGCCCCTTCACTGTTACTCACATTCATCGTGTTCATCCTTACGTCTGCTTTTCCCGGTCCTGGAGGGCCTTTCATTACACCTGTTCAATATTTTCCATCTCCAGGATCCAGCTATGATCTTGCATCTTTCATAAAGCCTTTCTCAACTGCTGAAACCACGTGGATCCCAGGCTTCTCTGAGCTCCCATATCACTTATGGATGGCCTCCCTCAAGGAGTGATTAATCACTACACTGTATTCCTTAACCTGTGTGTGCGCGGGAACATTTTCTTTAATTGTAAGTTCCTGGAGGGCAAGCATCTGTTATGTTGTGGCTGTTTTGGTCTTTCTTGTTTTGTGCTGTGATATAAATATATACCTCTTAATAAAGTGTATTATTTAATTTAAGATGGCCAACATGCCAGATGAATTAAGATACTTCTGGTTTTTTTGTATTATAGGCAATATAGAATCAGACAGATTTAGGTTATAGCCTATTCTACTGTTTATTATCTGTGTAACCAGAAACACATTACTTATGATTATTAAGCTCTCTTTTTTTCATCTGTAAAATGGAAATAGCAATTCCTGTTTCCCAAGGTTGTGTTATGGGTGGAGCTCTACCACAGAATAGGTACCCAATTCATGTTAATTTCCTTCTGTCTTCTTCCCCCAGTCCCTACTTCCTTGTTACTTAGGTTCTCATGGTACCTTTCACACTTTTAAAAGAGGATAACAATATTAATTTTACCTTCCAATAATTTAGGAAAGTAACTGGCAAGTAAAGTATGTCAACTGAAGTTTATGAAAGATGCCTATTAACTTTCTGTGCTAATAGTATTTATCAGAAACCAGAATCTTCACAAATTATAATTAAGCATTTTAAAACTTGAGTGATAAGGTCAGCCTGTTGTACGGATTTATATTTTCTTACCAAATGACCTTATCTTTTTTTTTTTTTTAAAGATTTTTATTTATTTATTCGAAGAGATAGAGACCGCCAGCGAGAGAAGGAACACAAACAGGGGGAGTGGGAGAGGAAGAAGCAGGCTCATAGCAGAGGAGCCTGATGTGGGGCTGGATCATAACGCCGGGATCACGCCCTGAGCCGAAGGCAGACACTTAACCGCTGTGCCACCCAGGCGCCCCACGAAAATGACCTTATCTTAAGCAATATTTGCTCTTAACGTTATGCATGCATTGTGTGGATTGGTTAGTGTTAACCTCACTTTTGTGTTGAATGCTTTTATAGTCACTTTACACTGTGAATTTTTTAAAAGAGTTCTTTATTTCAGAGAGAGAGAGAGAGAGTGCATGAGATAGGGAGCACATGAGCTCGCATGAGCCAGGTGAGGGGCAGAGGGAGAGGGAGAGGCAGAGAATCCCAAGCAGATTCCCCGCTGAGGGCAGAGCCCAGCGCAGGGCTTGGTCCCAGGACCCTAAGATCATGACCTGAGCTGAAATCAGGAGTTGGCTGGGTAACCTGACTGAGCCACCCAGGCGCCCCTCGCTGTGAGTTTTAAAACATTTTGCACTTTGCCTTCCAGGGATAGTCAGGTAAAATGCATAAATTAGGAACTTTTACCCTCTGCCCCCAACCCCCAGTTTTTTTTTTAAAGAAGTAAGTACTCCCCCTAGTGATGTCACAGAGGGAGATTTCTGCAGCCAAATCTGGAAATGAACAAAAGTACTGTAAACTGTGGCTTCTGGAGACCTTTGCATTCAAGATTAGAACAGGACGGCAGTAAGATAGCGGGGAAGAACTTCACTGATAAGCTTGGCTACCTGGCTAGGTTTTGATTGTTTTGTCTTTCAAAATACCTATCACGTTGTGAAAAGTTGTGTGAAAACCTCCTTTGTATGCCCTTCTTTCTAAGATTGTCTATATTCCCATGCTTCTTTTATTTTCACTATTGTCTTTATTTCTTTTTTTGATGCCTTCTGCCTTTTAATACTGTTTCAGTAAAGTGGGTATATAAGGGATGTGTATGAGTGTGTGTATGTATGTAGGGGATGCTTGAGCGTCTAGTATTACTTTGCCTAGTTTTCTTGAATGATGTACAGAAGAGCCTTTTTAACCCCTCACAAGTGGAATGGATAGTTGGTTAGTTAATCCAAAAAAATTGGTCAGCATGGGGAATCATAAAAATGATACCTACATTCAACGTTTTACTTTTGTGTAAAAAAATATGTATTTGTTTGCTAGTCTTTTGCTGTAGGTCCATTGCCTTTTCTTTGAGAAGAGGTCTGCTGATTACAGTTCAGGATCTGCTTTCTTGCATTGATTACCCCCATAATGCCCTTATAATGTCAAGTTTATGTTTCTTTAAAGCTGAGTGAGAATCGGAAGATAGTTTAGGAAGCATTTGGACAGCATGGTCCTAGAGTTTTTGATTTTCTGCTCATCTTTTGCAAGTTGTCTTGTTCTTCCTATTTCAATAGCAATTTTCTTCGGCAAATTATCTTTATTGAGTGTTTTAAAACTCTCAATTTCGTTTTCGTAAAAATGACTTCCTTTTTGTGTCATGTTTCTGCAGTATTTAATTAAATTATGTAATTGCAATAGCCAGTGAAAATGGGATAAACTGGTCTGAGAACAAATGCAGCCAACTCTTGGTTACAAATCCACTAGACCAGAAGCCTGTGAGCATTCTAGAAAGTAGCCTATTCGCTATGAGCTTCCAGCCGGCCTTTGGCAGAGAAGTGGGGAGTGTTGTTTAGTTGGAAGAGTCTCTTAACACCATGTCGGGAGAGATACTATCCTTTTTCAAAGCATGCACTGTGATGACCTTTCTTCGTCCTTGGTTACCCATGATATTTCTCTCTTGTTTCTGCATTGAGTTTGGACCATGGTCTGGTCTGTTATTCCTTTACTTTTGTATACTTAAAAAAAAAATTAATGAATTAGGAATCTCAGTTAAAGAGTCTTTCTTTCTTTCTTTCTTTCTTTCTTTCTTTCTTTCTTTCTTTCTTTCTTTCGAGGTGGGGGGGAAGGTGGAGGAGCAGAGGGCGAGGGAGAGAATCTTAAGCAGGCTTCACACCCAGCGTGGGGCTCAGTCTCACGACCCTGAGATCATGACCTGAGCCGAAATCAAGAGCCGGATGCTTAACTGACTGAGCCACTTAGGCGCCCCAAAGAGGTGCTTTTATAGGCATATTTTTTGTCTTGTTTTTTAAAACAAGCTTTTTGAACATCTGCAGAAATGTGCACAAATCCTAAATATATAGCTTGTTGAATTTTCATGAGTGAACACACCCATGTAATCAGCACACAGATTAAGAAATAGAACACAATCTACCATATTAGCCTAGTACCTCCCTTCTACCCCTGTCTAGTTTCTCCTGCTCCCTGCAAGGGGTAACTACCATCCTGACTTTTAACATCATAGATTAGTTTGCCTGATTTTGAACTTTGTATAGTAGGAACCATGGAATGTACTGTTTTGTGCTTAGCTTTTATTGAACCTTTCAAAAAGAGATTTGTCCATATTGTTGCATGGAGAAATAGATTGTTCATTTTTATTGCTGTATAGTATTCCATTATGAGTCACAATTTATTTATTCGTTCTACTGTTGATGGACATTTGGCTTGTTTCCATTTTTTTGCTCTTAGGAATAATGCTGCTAGGAACGTGATGTACAAGTCTTTTGGTGAATATGTGTGTGCATTTCTTTTAGTTATCTTCATAGAAGTAGAATTATTGGTCATTAGTATATGCATATGTCTGGCTTAAAAGATACGGCCAAACAATTTTCCAAATTGTGCCAATTTAAACTTCTATCGGCAGTGTGTGAGTGGTCCAACCTTTATTTTTAAGGAAACAAAGTGACAAACCTTCTAGTTCGTAAATTTCCTAGCATAGTGATGATGAGCGGCCGACTAATAGCCTGAAGAGGTTTCTGTTTTTGTGTGCCTGATTTACTTACACCACTGAACATTATTCTTTTTCTACAAGAATGTTCCCTATGAGAGGTCCCATTTAAAAAAAATTGCCCAAATTATCATCCTCTGTGAAGGTGATGCTTGAATGCCTTTCTGCATACAACTAGGGAGCACCTCCATTTTCCTGTTTTAGGATAGAGGGACCAGTGTCTCACCTATAAAGCGGAGTATATAATGGATTCCAGCTGTATATCTTACATTATTGCTCAGGCCAAATTACTTAAGAAGTCCTTGGCAAACCTTGAATTCCGTTTTGGAAAAGTACTAGGTCACTGAATGTAAGGGGTTTGGTGATTATTTCCACCTCCTTTTCCTTGCTTTTTGTTATGAGCATAACAATGGCATCTGCTTCTTTTTTCCTATTTACTGAAGCTTCAGAAGGCTCTCTCTGTGACATCGGTAGAAAGCAGAATGCTTTCATGGGGTCTGTAGGAAAAGCTTAACGAAAGAGTAAACTATTTTCATCAATGTAAAAGTGACCCACATCATGTCGTTAGAAAGATCTGGAGCTCACTAACATGATGCAATTATGAGAGATTTGGGCACTTTTTATCTTGTTAAGTATAGTCAGAGATTAATAATGGAAAAGATTTGTAATGCAACTAATGGTTACTTTAGAATAAATCTTAAGAGTTTAAGTTAAAAGGTACAGAATATTTATTGAGTACTTGTATGTGTTAGGCATCACCTGGGGAACGAATGACATTATACCAGCAGATACTTGTGTTCAAGGAAGTACTTGTTTAAGGAAGCAAAAGCATTTTTCTTGGAGTTCAGTAGAACAGAGTTCATCCCCGGTTAGCAAGTGTGTTGGGTGTTGAGAAGGCAGGACATTGTGTTAGAAATACTTTATGTTAAGACAAACCCAGATTTATTCTTAGAGGTGGGGGCTCACTCATTTACTTACTGAGAGACCTTGGGTAAGTTGCTTAGCTTCTCTGAGTCCAAGCCTCCTATTCTAAAATGAGAATAATAATACCTATACTATAGGACTGTAAGATTGGAGGAGATGTATGTAGAGGGCCCAGTGCTTGGTGCAGAGTTGTTTTAGGAAAGGATAGTTGTTTTTGGTCTTTTTATTTTTTTATTTTTAATTTTATTTTTATTTAAATCCAGTGAATTAGCATAAGGTATTATTTGTTTCAGGGTTTATTGGTGTTTTCAATCCCCTTTGCAATTCAGAACGTATTTTATAAGTGTATGTATGGAGTGTATGGGAAACTTCCCATCCGGAAACTTCCTGTAGTTGTAAAGTGTTCTCTCCAGATGGTGCCCCTTTGCAATTAATCTTCCCGTGACCCTAGGCAACCAGTGATCTGCTTTTTGTCACTATAGATTGGTTTTTCCTGTTCTAGAATGTAGACATATGTTTTCATGTCTCTTGGGTGAATGCCTAAAAATAGAATGCTGGGTTATGTGGTGAATATGTTTTTTCATTTTTTATAGTTTTATTGAGGTATAACTGATATTCAATAAACTGCACATATTTTAATTGTATGATTTGATGAGTTTTGACATATGTATGAATTTTGACACACATATACACACACACACACCCCCATAAAGCTATCATCCCAACTAAGATAATGAACATGTCCATCACACCCAAAAGTAACTTTGTGTCCCTTTTTAATATCCTCTCCCTTTCCTCTGATCTTCCATCTAGTCAACCACTGATCTACTTTCTGTCACTATAGATTAGTTTGCAATTTATAGAATTTTATAGAAATGAATTATAATATCTAGTATTTTGTCTGGCATCTTTTACTCAACTTAAGTATTGTGAAGTTCATGTATAATGTTGCATGCATCAGTAGTTTATTTCTGTTTGCTATTGATAATTATTCCATTTTAAGGATATAACATATTTTGCTTACCCATTCATCTGCTAATGGACATTTGGGTAATTTCCAGTTTTTGGCTACTACACACTTAAGTGGCTATAAATATTCATGTACAAATCTTTGGTGGACACGTGCTTTCTTCCTTCTCCGTTATATAGCTAGGAGTGCAATGGCTGGGTCCCGTAGTAGATGTATATTTATATTTTTAAGAAACTGCTAAACCATTTCCAAAGTGAACTTGTAATTTTACATTTCCAGGTAGTGTGTGAGAGCTTGAGTTGCTCCATATACTCGTTGACATTTGGTATGATCAGTCTTTTTAGTTTTAAGCCATTTAATGGCGTGTCTAGTGGTCTCGTGTAGTGGTGTTTCATTGTATTTGTAATTTGGATTTCCCAAATGATCAATGGCCGTTGAGCATTTTTACATAAGCCAGCCATATATCTTGTTTAGGGAAGTGTCTGTTCAAAGCTTTTGCTCTTTGGTTAGATATATGTTTTGCAGATATTTTCTCCCAGTCTGTGGCTTTTTAATTTTTATAAAAGTATTTTTCAGGGAACAAAGGGTATTTGCTTTGTTGTGGTCTAATTTTGATGAGGTCTAATTTATTGCTTTTTTTCCTTTATAACTAGTACTTTCTGTGTTGTATTTAAGAGATTTTTGTCAACTTCAAGTTCATTAAGATTTTTTTCCCTTTGTTTTCTTTTAGGAGTTTTAAGGTGTTAGCTCTTAATTTTAGGTCTCTGATCCATTTCTAGGCAAATTTTGCATATGGTGAAGGTAAAGTTTGAGGTTAATTTTTTTGCACATGGCTATAAAGTGCAATAGAAAGGGCCAGTTTACGAGTGTAAAAATCAGGGGATGTGGCATTTGTGTCTGTGATCACATTCAAGTCACTTAAGTTCTTCAGGCACCGTTCCCCCCACTTCTCTCCATATAATACAATGGGTTGGGCCTGATAGAGTTTAAGGCTCCATCTTGCTTCAGCAGGGTGTCCCTCAATTCTAAGACAGAGATGTTGAATCCCAGTTTATTATTTCATCCACTAGGTGGTGCTAATGGTCATCCCTGTAGGGCAGAAAGCCCTTGGGGAGGTGAAGTTTCACAGCTTTTTAAAAAAGTGTCATTTGCTAGGTAAATAGTCATAATTCAGAAAGTGCCCGTGTTTCATTAAGGATTGCATGCAATAATATTATGATTAAAGAAAAGATACTGTTCATTTTGCTGAACTAAAATCAGAAAATATTTCTTTGAAGAGTTCTGTACATTATAGATTTGGTTTGAATATGCTTTGGGCAGAATGAGAGTTAAATGGCTAGCATAAACATATTTACATGTTCATGCATGAAAAATCAGACTGAGAAGTCTGACTGGCTTAGAATTGTCATATAAATTCTCTTGGTAAAAAGTTTATAAACCGTGTTTGCTTAGAAATTCTCTTGGTAATAAAATTAAACTATATTTGCCTGAAAAGTAGGTAGTCTTGAAGAGAGAAAGGATTCACGAAAGTATAGCCTGGGCTTGTTGGGGAGAGGACACCTCACCTTGCAGCTCTGATAATGGTGGGGAGGGAGGGGGATGGTGTGTACACGTGGATGGTATATATGCATATCTCACCTAATTTTACAGTTATTTGGGGGATTTTCCCAGATATCTTTCTGTTATTGGTTTCTAGTTTAATTCTGTAATTCTGTAATGGTCACAGGACATACTTTACTTTGCTTGACCTCAGTTCTTTTAAATTTGCTGAGATTAGTTTTATGGCCCAGAACATGGTTGATCTAGGTGAATGTTCCATGTATACTTGAAAAGCTTGTGCATTCTGTCATTGGGTATAATGTTCTATAAATGTGAATTAGGTCATGTGGGTTGATGGTATTTTTCAGGTGTTCTATATCTCTGTTATTTTCTATCTACTTATTCTACTGATTACAAAGACTGGAGTATTGAAGTCTCTAACTATAAATGCGGATTTGTCTACCCCTTTCAAATCTGTCAGTTTTAGTAGTAGTTCGGGTATTTTGATTTCTGTATTTAGGTACATACAGTTAGGATCGTTATGTTTTCTTGGTGATTTAACCCCTTTATAGTTACGTAATATTTGTCTTTATCCCTAGAAATACTCTTTGTTTTGAAGTATACTTTATCTGAAATTAATATACTCACTCCAGCTTTCTTTTGGTTAGTGTTTACACAGTGTATCCTTTTCTGACTTTTTGCTTTTTTTTAAATTGAATTTGATTTTTAATTAATTTATTTATTTGAGAGAGAGAGCCCAGAAAGAGAGGGAGAAGCAGACTCCCCGCTGAGCAGAAAGCCTGACATGGGGCATGATCCTAGGACCCTGAGATCATGACCTGAGCCAAAGGCAGATGTTTAACTGACTGAGCCACCTGGGCACCCCTGACCTTTTGGTTTTTTTAAAAATATAGTTCTGGAGGGAATTATTTTAGGTCTCCAGAAAAGTCACAAAAGTAGTTAAAAGAGCTCCCATATACGTTTCACCAGTTTTCTCTAAAGCTAGTATCTTACATAACCTTGGTACTTTTGTCAAAACTAAGAAATTAACATTGGTACATCACTATTAACTAAACTATAGACTATTTGGATTTTATCAGTTTTTTTCACTCTTTTCCTCCAGGATACCACATTGCATGTAGTTGCCATATCTCCTTAGTCTCCTCTTGGCTGCGTTGCTTTCCTAGTCTTGCCTTGCTTTTCAAGATCTTGGTAGTTTTGGTGAGTGGTCAGATATTCTGTAGAATGTCTCTCAAGTTGTATTTGTGTAATGTTTTTCTCATTATTAGATTGGGGTTATGGGCTTTTGGGAAGAATACCGTAGAGGGGAAATGTCTTTCTCATCCCATAATTTCAGGGGGGTACATGCTATCATCACGATTTATCACTGGTGATGATAATCTTGGTTCCTTGGTTAAAGTAGTATCTCCCAGGTTCGTCCCCTGTAGGTGTGGTGAGAGAGGACCTCCCTTGTTTTTGATTTTAGGGGGAAGGCATTCAGTCTCTCACCATTAAATATGATGTAAGTATTCCTAATTTGCTGACAGTTTTTATCATGAATGGGTGGTGAATCTTGTAAATATTATTTTTCTGAATCTATTGATTTGATGTATGGCTTTTCTAACTTAGTTTTTTTTAATATGCTGAAATTACATTGATCAATTTTCAAATGATGAACCAATCTTGCATTCTTGGGATGAAATCTACTTGGTCATGATATATGAGTCTTTTTTCAGTGTTTCTGGGCTCTATTTGCTAGTATATTTTTGAGGATTTTTGCGTCTAATGTGATGAAAGATATTGATCCTATAACTTTCTTTTCTATGGTTTGGGTTTTAGGAAGATGCTCATGAAATGACTTGGGAAGTGGTTTCCTATTTTCTGGAAGAGGTTGTGTAGAATTGGTGTTATTTCTCCCTAAAATGTTTAAAAAAAATTTTTTTTAAGTAATCTCTACCTCTAACACGGGGCTTGAGCTCAAAACCCTGAGATCAAGAATCACATGCTCCATCAGCTGAGCCAGCCAAGTCCCCCATATTTCTTCCTTAAATGTTAGGTAGAAGTCACCAACGAAACCATCTGGGCCTGGGATTTTCTTTTTCTTTCTTTTTTTTTTTTTTTTTTAAAGGTTTTTAACTAAAAATTCAATTATTTATTAGATATTGGGCTCTGTGGGTTGTCTATTTCTTCTTGAGTGGGTTTTGGTAGTTTTTGTCTTTCAAAGTACTGAACTGTATTCCATCTAAATTATTGGATTTATGGGCATTGAATTAGGCTATGCTAGTATTCCCTTTTAATGTTTGTGGGATCTGTACTGATGTCCCCTCTTTGATTGCCTATACTGGTAATTTGTGTTTTCTCACTTTTTTTTCTTGTTTGCATTTGGGGTCTATCAATTTTGTTGATCTTTTAGAAGAACCAGCTTTTGGTTTTCTTTTTCTTTAATGTTTTTCTGTATTGTAATGTTTTCTGTATCAATTTCATTGATTTTTATTTTGTATTTAGTATTTCCTTCGTTCTGCTTACTTTGCATTTAATTTTCCCTTCTTTCTCTTATTTCTTAAGGTGGAATCCTAGTTTATTGATTTTAGATTTTTATTTTAGTACATGCATTTTAATGCTATGTATCTCCCTGTAGGCACTGCTTTAACTGCATTCCACGAATTTTGATGTTTTGTGTCTTCATTGTCATTTAGTTGAAGTAAAAATACTTTCTTTCTGGGGCACCTGGGTGGCTCAGTTGGTTAAGCTTCCATGTCCGACTCTTGATTTCAGCTCAGGTCTTGATCTCAGGGTCTTGAGATCAAGCTCTACCTTGCACTCTAAGCCCAGCCTGGAGTCGGCTTGAGATTCTCTCCTTCCCTCTGCCCCTCCCCCTTGTTCATGTGGACACGTAAACACTCACTTTCTCTCTCTCTCTAAATAAAAGCTTAAAAAAAAAAACCCCAACACACTTTCTTTCAAGACTTCTGTGACTCAGGAGTCACTGAGAAGTGTATTGTTTAATTTCCACATAGTGGGGGATTTTCCGGGTATCTTTTTGTTACTGATTTCTTGTTTAGTTCCATTACAGTTTGAGAATGTACTTTCCCTGATTTCTGTGACTACCTCTTCCTTCCCCATAACAGCGCTGATTTAATTTCTTACTATTCCCTTCTTTGCTTGGTGTGTATTAGAGCCATCTTTGCTCTTCATTAAACATACCAGGTATATAGCTACCTCGGATTTTGCACTTGCTCTTCCTTCTGCTCTTAATATGTTTTCCTCGGATATCTGCATTGCTAGGTCTATTATTTCCTTCACATATTTACTCATATGTGGGTTGCTTGTTTATCTCAGATAAGTGGCACCATCATCTGTTTCATGTCACAGGTTAAAAACCTGTGCGTATTGTTAATCTTTCCTTTTCCTCATTTTTGATATTTAAGCAGATTAAATCTTCTTTTACAAAATAGGAATGTTCACAACGTTTCTGTAGTTTTCTGATATAGGCATTAAAAAGCTCCCACATTTCTTTATTCAAGATGGTTTTTAAATACTGGATTAGCAGAAACCTGCTGAAGGATCAGAATTCCAGTGTTTGTCATTTCTTTTGGTACCTTAGTGGGTAGATAGATGTGGCCTCTTTTTTTTCTTTTTCAGGAAAAAATTTTCTTAATGTTCCAAAACAACATATATTTTATTAGCTCTAGTTTCTTATTTGTTATATGGAATCTATATATGTTTTTATATATATATTTACATATATATATAAAATTAGTTGAGACTAATTTTGTTTCTTTTTATTAGGCAGTGAGAGCTGTAAAATTTGTGTTTTTCTTCTAATCCTTGTTGCTAAGAGACAGAGCACAGCCACTAACCAGCTGTGTGACCTTGGGAACATCATTTAGCATCTCTATTCTGTTAGTAAAGTGAGGGAGATGTACTTAGTCATGCTGTTAAGACCCTTTCTGGCACTATGACTGTACACTTAATTAGGTGTTCACTGCAGTTATCAGCTTACCTTCATTTCTCTATTCCTTCAAAAATATTTACTTATCTGTAGTTTAAAAAAAGCTCAGGATAGGGGCACCTGGGTGGCTCAGTCGGGTAAGCATTGGACTCTTGGTTTCAGCTCAGGTCATGATCTCAGGGTCCTCAGACTGAGCCCCGCATCTGGCTTGGCACTGTGCTGAGTCTGCTTGTCCCTCTCCCTCTGCTGCTCGCCCCCCTCCCTTTAAATCTTTAAAAAACAAAAAAGCTCAGGGTATACAAATCAACCCTGATTCTTTTGACTCGTATTTTAAAAAAATATTAAAGTGTTCAGTATTTTGCATATTTAAATGTGTGCTTCTCTAAATCCTTTTGTGCAGGTAAAGAGTTATAAATAAGAATAAAATGACTTATTATTTCATCAAATCATTATTTTGTAGTAAAAATCATTACATATTGTGATTTAAAAACTCCATTTACTCCTTAGTGTCTTTATGATTTCCACATAAGTAGCACATGGACCTAGTCTTATGGACAACATATTAAAATAATTTAGGTAAGATATATATCATGTTTTACTCATATATATGAGTGAATTTACTCATGTGTATCCATACTTACTCATTGAATTACATATGGTATAATTAGCAATTATATTTCCATAGACGGTATTTTTCTTTTAAAATAATTAGAGGACTGGTGATTCATATATTGCTAGAAGAAATGATAGGAATGTCTAAGCTAATTCTTTAAGGGGCAGCAGGGATAAAATTGACTTTGTTTCTCTTGAAGAAGAAAATATATGCATGAAATTAACTAGTTAATTAAATTATTTATTTATTTATTTATAAAATATTTTATTTATTTACTTGAGAGAGAGGGAGAGAGAGAGAGAGCAAGCATGACTGAGCCAGAGGGGTAGAGGGAGAGGGAGAAGCAGACTCTCTGATGAGCAGGGAGCCCGATGCAGGGCTCAATCCCAGGACTCTGGGAGCATGACCTGAGCTGAAGGCAGACACTTAACCGACTGAGCCACCCAGGTGCCCCAGTTAATTAAAAATTTTTAAAATAGATTTTATTTTTAAGTAATCTCTACCCTCAACATGGGACTTGAATTTATAATCCCAGGATCAAGAATCACATGTTCCACTGACTGAGCCAGCCAGGCCCCCAAGAAATTAATTTAATAGTTATTTAGAACCTCATGAGAAATACTATGAGAGAGAGGGAGAGAGAGAGAGAGCAAGCATGACTGAGCCAGAGGGGTAGAGGGAGAGGGAGAAGCAGACTCTCTGATGAGCAGGGAGCCCGATGCAGGGCTCAATCCCAGGACTCTGGGAGCATGACCTGAGCTGAAGGCAGACACTTAACCGACTGAGCCACCCAGGTGCCCCAGTTAATTAAAAATTTTTAAAATAGATTTTATTTTTAAGTAATCTCTACCCTCAACATGGGACTTGAATTTATAATCCCAGGATCAAGAGTCACATGTTCCACTGACTGAGCCAGCCAGGCCCCCATGAAATTAATTTAATAGTTATTTAGAACCTCATGAGAAATACTACAGGGGCAATAGTGTTGTTGTTTTATTTAAATTAGATTCTTGCTTTGTGGAGATACTGTCCTGACCCTGACAGTAATTACCTGGTTGACTTGAACAACTTCCGTACTGTATAGATGTCGGTTTCTTCATTGTCACGATGTGAGGGGGTGAATTATGTTTCCACAGATTTGGAAATTATGTCACGGAGATGATCACTGCTTTAGGCCGTCTTCAACACACTCTGTTCTAACCTCTCCTTAGCAGTAGAGGAAAGGAGCCATTTCAGGCAGATTTTGCATATTGATTTTGGGTTGACCGATGAGCTTTTACATTTTATGATTGATTTGTGTTACGTTTCTTCTGATTTGGTGCTTCATTTGCAGTAGTATCAGTCAAGCAGACGGGAACCACTGTATGTTGTCTGGGACTCTCTTTCTGGGTTATATTATCCACCCCTAGATTTTCAATGATGATCTCTATGACAGATTTTCCAAATCTGTGGCTATGACCATGGGTTTTTCTTGTGAACTTTGGGCCAGGTCTGCCTGCTGGGTGTCTCCACTAGGATGTCTCTACCGGAATGCTTTGCTGGCTCTTTAAACTTAGTGTGCCCCAAACCGAATTCTTCACTTTTTATCTAAATGTGCCTTCACTTGTCATTGGAGCTTGACCATCTTTTCAAATCATCCTGGAGGGAAATCTGGGAATGATTTTGTACTCTTCCTTTCTCCCTCGGTAATTGGTTTTATATCAAGTCCTATTGATTTTATTTCTGCAAGAAGCCATTTCTTCTTTTTCCACTCTAATTCAGATACACAGAATGAGAATGCTTTGTTTTTATTGTTTTCTTTCTACTTCCAGAGCACAACGACTGGCAAATCATAAGTGTTCAGTACATCATTGTAAAATGATTGCATGAACCCCATCTGGCATGGAACCTTTGAACGCACTGTTCCTTCGACTCTCTCTTTTCACCTATTCCTACTCATTTTCAGGTCTCAGCTCTTCAAGGAAGCCCTCCCTTGGCCTCTAAATTAAGTGATTTTCTCAGATGTACTGTTCCTTGATAGGTCTGTGCACACTTGAGATGATTTAATTGATTGTCATGTAATGCTTGTCTTCTCTGCCTGTGAAGCTCTAATAAGGCAAGGGCCGCTTAGCTCACTGCCGAGGCTATAATAAGCACTTAGTCAGTCCTTGCCATCTGACAAGGTCTGTGGCTGGGCATAAAGCGTCATTAGATTACGTTGGAGAATCCAGAACCAGTGCGTCGCAGCAGCAGGTCCTGATTAAGTACGTCCTGACTAATGGAACTTACCAGTCCTCCCGCGTTCTGTAGATTAAGTAATCAGGTCTCTTCCCCTTCCTATGAGAGCAATTTGTCATCTTTTCTTCCTGTAGGTACCAGGGATTCTGCCTGCTTTGATCCCTTGTTTTACTCTTCTGTTTCCCCTCCTGGGTTCCTCTCTCACTGGGCTGGCAGCGACGTAAACCGAAGCTTCTTAGCTATCCCTTCTCCCCCGCTGTGTCCTGATATGTCTATATAGTCTTTAAAAGTAGTTTTAAAAAGATTTTTACTACTGTGTTAATGGAGAAGTGGAAAGATTGATTACAAAAATAATCAGAGAGATAACAGTGTTCCCAGAAATCTTCCAAGTTTGTACAGTTATTCCTGAACTTGTATTTTGCATACCTTTCAACATTTCTGCTCTAGTTTATTTATGTAGGACAGACCTTGGTAATCTTTCCTTTTACTCTTCGCAGAATACTGTGGAACAATGATTTTCTACTGTTTTTTACCATGACCTATAGTAATTTTAAATTGTGACCTGGCGTGTATCCAAAAGTTTGCCTGTGTGTGTGTGTGTATATGTATATATACATATATTGTGTATATATGTATGTATGTATATAACTGAAACTAAATTTTAATAATTATTATCCTTCTATGTATAATAAAATAAAAACATATCAAAGTTAGCATCAAATAGAGTCTTGATATAGTTAATAATTGACCCATAATAAGTTCATTCCACACCAGGTCAAGTGAGGATAATAGTGCTCGTCTTGTAAAATTGCCGTGAGGTTTGCTGTGGGATATGAGGGAGAAAGGGAAGGTGAAAGTAATTCCAAGATGTGTACCTGGAGAGTCAGAGGGCTGTTTGTTCCTCTGTTGGTAGACTGAAGGGGAAAGGAGCTCACTAGGTGATCTATGAAGTAGGAGGGCCACTCAAAAGGAAATGCTCTCTGTATAACTGAGTTCAATCAAGAGAGGAGATTGTCTTTTCGTCACAGTGAACATGCCCCTTCTGCGTACTATATTGATGTGACACTGTGATAGTAAAAGATATAGAGTGGAAATTGTCAGCTAAAGAATTTATTGTAACATGACTATTACTAAATAAATCATGTGCAGATTTTTCTCTTGCAGCATTGTCAACTTAGAGACATTTTTAGGCTGACAGCTTAGCCACTTCTTATGATGTGACATTATCCTGGGTATAGCGGCCCTAGGTTAGGTATGGGCTTAGAAGTCATAGCTGGAATCCTGTCTGGCTCTAATCTTTAGTAGTTGGTTGGCTTTGGGTTAGTTGCATTTAATTTTTCCGGGCCTCAGTTTCCTCAATGGTAAAGTCAGGATAGAAATACATTGCTCATATATTGTGAAGATTAATGTGATTATGTGAAGTGTCTTGCCTGGCACATTGTAGATCCTTAAATGTTAAGTTTTCTTTTACCCTTCCTTTGGTACTATTCAAAAATGTAATACGTTTCTCTGTGATTCTGAGCATAATGACTAAGCAGGGTCGAATGGTTCCCTAACTACATAAAAGGTGGAACTTGGAAGACTTAACATTATCCAGGATTTGATTTTATAGTACTGACATGGGAAAATATGCCACGTTTGAAAGGTGACTGCTATTGTGGGTTGGTATTCTGTATCTTCTGCATTAGATTCCTGAGTCATCTTTGTCTCAAAAGAAGGTTTTGTCTTTCTTGGAAGTTTAATTCTCTGAGCTAATCATTTAATTTATTTTGCTCCATTCATTAAAGCAAACTGTTTAATAATTTACTTTGAGTAAAGAAATACTTAAATGTCAACTACACGAAGTTTACTTTTTATTGCGAACTCAAATCAAGGCCTGTGTGGCTCCTGCTTCATTGTTATAAATTCAAACACAGCACCCGCAGCTTCTGTGTTACATTTTTTGAGTTTGAAATGAGAGCTGCTAGGATTAGGATCACAGACTGTGTATACACAAATCATTTGTGTTTAACAGTAGCAAAGCTAGAGTTCTCAGGTTAATTTCTCTGGTAGTGACTGACCATGTTATGTCATCATTTTTGGATGGTTATCTGTTTCTTCCCCTCCCCCATTCCCCAGGGGTTTAAGATCAAATAAACAACGAGGTTGGCCAGCTAGGAAAAGAGATAGGACTTTTTGCTATCCAGTCAGAATTCTTAGTGTGTACATCTGTCTTCCTCACTAGAGTTTGAGCTCTTCAAAGGTTGAAGCAAGGTACAAGGGTAGAGAAAATCAGCATTTTCAGTCTCCAGATCTGTTCTAACGTGCAGCTCTATTCTTTGTGGGAAGGGCATAGGTTTTATAAACTAGCACAGATAGCCTCATTTTTGGAGACCCAAGATAATTTTTCTGAAAGTGCTTTGGGCAATATGATATACTAAAGAATTTCTGGTCCTCTTCTTGATGTACCACAAATTGATTATCATTTGGTTTCCGCCAGCATCACTGAGGACCAGCTGTTTTTGAAATCATGTTTTTAAAAGCATTACATGCATAGTTATGCAGTTTTCTCTCATAATTCTCCATAGCTTAGGAGCAGGAGTGGGATGGAGAGCGTAACTGGATGGGTTTGGTATTGGCTGGGTACACGGGTTGGAAGAGAGGCAGGGTTGTGCATGGGTTTTGGAGTTATACAGTCTGGGTAACTGGGCACTAATCTTTCTAAGCCCTAGTTAACCTCATCTATAAAATGGAGCTAAGGGAAGTATCTACTCTACCTCATAAGATTGTGAGCATTACATAGTGACTACACGTAAGGTGCTCATTTAGCGTAATGCCTGGCTTGCAGTATATTAGATACTATTTTTGTTGTTGTTACTGTCAAGGGGGAGGAGAATTGAAGGAGGTGATTGGTGAGAGTGTGGTTGGAGGAACAGCCAGGCAGATTCAGGCTGCTGAGAAAGAAAAAGGCACTAGGAGGAATATTAGAAACTGGAGAATAAGAAGGAATTGACAGGTTAGAAATGGGATAGGGTAAAAAAATGGATTTAATGATAGAGAAATAGAAAGATAAGAGTTTATGGCCAGCCAGTGAGATCCCAGAGTTTGAGCATTTCCAGGTAAGGGTGAGATTGAGCCTGTGACAGTGGTTGGTGATGTTGAGACAATTTCAGTTTAAATCAAATATTTATGGAGCTTTTCTTGTATGTGAGATACTGTGCTAAGATTGGGGAATGTAAAATTTGGCAAAACATCACTGGATTAGAGGGTTCAGGAGCTGGCTCTTTGCTGTTCACCTGAATGCTGAGGTTACCCATGACAATGGTAGGATCTCGGGCAAGAAGGAAGACTGAAACTTTATTACAGTGAAGAATGCTTGAGTGGATTGACTTGTTTTTCATTGGTTGAAGATATTACTATAAATGGCTCTTTAAAATAGGTGGCATCTCCCAATGGGAATAAAATAATTAGTAACATTAATTTAGAATTTAGAAGATAGCTGTCCTAAATTCATTTATTTATCTAGTCCTTTTTTTCCTTCCTCTTTCCTTTTTAGCCACTAGTGTACATATTAGATGATTAACCCAGTTCTTTTTAGTTTTAGAGGAATGGTTTGCTGAGTCGGCTTGTGTCCTTTTTCTTTCTCAGTGAGTACCCTAGAAAGGGAACATGTCCCGAAGAAGAGCACAGCTGGCACAAAAAGGGACAGCGCATTTTGTAGCCAGGATGATGATGGTTCCTTGTGCCTTTCAGTTGAAAGGTGTAGGTTTTGAACTCTATGAAGCTTACTTTATTAAAAAAAAAAAAGGTATAACATTGAGTCAACATTTATTTTACAATTACATTTACTATATCAAATAGCAATAAAGTGAATTTTATACTGCCGATGTAAACCTATGCCGATCGTTTTTGGGTTCATTCCAATCAGGGATGCTCGCATAGATCCATGCGTGTTTGGTTTATTTACCAAACAGGAGATATTTGCAGGGCCACAGAACCCAGGAAATTTCCAGGTACGCAGGCTCAGTATCTCACTTGAACGCCTGGCCACGTCTACTCGTGTCAGTGTCTCTTTAGTCTGATGCACAACCCCTTCCCACGCTCCTCCTCCTGCTTTTCTCTAATGTGCATTTGAGCAGACTACGTGTTATTCCACCTCTGCTCACTGTTCTTTGCCACATCACTTTGAACATTGTTTCTGTGAAGA
>NC_048231.1:32083651-32141818 GCF_002007445.2 Ailuropoda melanoleuca
AAAAAAAAAAAAAAGGTATAACATTGAGTCAACATTTATTTTACAATTACGTTTACTATATCAAATAGCAATGAAGTGAATTTTATACTGCCGATGTAAACCTATGCCGATCGTTTTTGGGTTCATTCCAATCAGGGATGCTTGCAGAGATCCATGCGTGTTTGGTTTATTTACCAAACAGGAGATATTTGCAGGGCCACAGAACCCAGGAAATTTCCAGGTACGCAGGCTCAGTATCTCACTTGAACGCCTGGCCACGTCTACTCGTGTCAGTGTCTCTTTAGTCTGATGCACAACCCCTTCCCACGCTCCTCCTCCTGCTTTTCTCTAATGTGCATTTGAGCAGACTACGTGTTATTCCACCTCTGCTCACTGTTCTTTGCCACATCACTTTGAACATTGTTTCTGTGAAGACGAACCCTGTTGCCAGCACTAACAGCAGTAGCGAACAGATGCGTTCAACATCAGATGGACCTTCTGCTTCGTTTGGGCAAACTGCTACTGTGCACTTGGCTTATTTCACTCGTGTAGTCCTAAAAATGGGAAGAATTTTGCACTCTCCTCTTTTCTTTCTTTCTTTCTTTCTTTCTTTCTTTCTTTCTTTCTTTCTTTCTTTCTTTCTCTTTCTTTCTTTCTTTCTTTCTCTTTTCTTTCTTTCTTTCTTTCTTTCTTTTTTTCTTTTTCTTTTCTTTTTCTTTCTTTCTTTCTTTTCTCCTCTTTTCTTTTCTCTTCTTTTCTCTTCTCTTCTCTTCTCTTCTCTTCTCTTCTCTTCTCTTCTCTTTTCTTTCTTTTCTTTTCATTCTGTCTCTATCATGGTGGCTCTCATGGTATTGTCTCCAGACCTGCAGCATTAGNTTCTTTCTTTTTCTTTTCTCTTTCTTTCTTTCTTTCTTTCTTTCTTTCTTTCTTTTCTCCTCTTTTCTTTTCTTTTCTCTTCTTTTCTCTTCTCTTCTCTTCTCTTCTCTTCTCTTCTCTTCTCTTCTCTTTCTTTTCTTTTCATTCTGTCTCTATCATGGTGGCTCTCATGGTATTGTCTCCAGACCTGCAGCATTAGGGTCACCTGGGAGCTTGTTAGAAATCAGGTTCTCAGGCCTCACCAAGATCTCCTGAACCCGAATCTCTGAAAGTAGGGCCTAGTTTTAGCAGGTGCTCCCGGGTGATTCTGGTACATGGTAAAGCTTGAGAACCACTGCTTTTGCATATTGGGGTTACCAGCCTGTAAAGGTTGGTACACTTCCTTGAAGTCTTTGACTTAATATATTTCTGCTAAGCTCCGTGTATAAATTGAAAATGTGAAATTGCCGTTGTTGTAGGTTAATAGTTATCTAATGTTGTCAATCTCGTATGGCTCAGCTAACAGCTACTTTGTGTAAACCATTGTGTAAACCAACTAAAATGTTCTTAGATGTTTTTTGTTGAGTTGTTGATGCTGTTAGCTGGGGACAGCGGTCCTGTGCGTTGTAGAAGGCTTAGCAGCATTGCTGGATTCTACCTACTGGATTACGGTAGCATCTGTCAAGTTGTGATGATCAAAAATTTCTCCAGACATTGTCATATGTGTCCTGGTGCTCGGTGGGTCGGGGATCACTCCCCATTGAGAACCATTGGCTAACCCAGTTGCTTTCCCTTCTAAGCAGTAATACTCAACACATTACCCATAATATATACATTTTTCTCCCTGAGTGGGAGAAGGGCCAGACATAGACTAACTATAGAAATTAAATTTAGATTTTATGTTTGATAGAGATGATGGTGATTACAATTTAGGTTCACTTTCTTTTATGTTTCTTCATGTCCTGTTTATGGTAAACAGTATCATTATTATAGTATTATTATTATTATTATTATTATTATAATAAAACAGTAGACTATTATTTGGTTTTCTAATATCTTACTGCTGTCAAAGTCTAATGGCATTCTGATTTTGTTTCTGAGTAATTTGCTGATTTTGCCAAAGGATTGTCTTTTTCTGTAAAGTCCAGTATATCTCAGTGTGGGTTATGCTAGATTGGTTTTCTCAGGTATATGGTATGCTCTTTTAAATCTTTTTTTTTTTAATTTAATGGAAGTTTTCATTTTTTAACTTTTTCTTTTTCAAACACTTCCCTTGCCTTGGATTTTTTCTTTGGGGACTTTTCTTTGGTGGACTTTTCTTTTCTTTGGTGAAGTTTTGAAATCTTTTGTCCATTTTTTGTTGGATGTTCTTCTTATTTAGTTTGAGTGCTTTATATATTCTAGATACAAGTTGTGTGTTGCATATATATCTTGCAAATATTTTATGCCAGTCTGTGGCTTGCCTTTTTGTTTCTGTAGCAGTACCTTTGGAAAGCAAATGTTTTAAATTTTTTTTTAATTTTTAAAAGATTTTAAAAAATTTAAAAAAATTTTATTTCAACTCTAGTTAACATGTAATGTAATACTGGCTGCAGGAGCAGAATTTGGTGATTCATCACTTACATATAACACCCAGTGCTCATCACACCAAGTGGCCTCCTTAATACCCAGCAAATGTTTTTAATTTTGATGAAGTTCTTTTTGTTATATTTTTCTTCTATAATTTATGTCTTTTCTGTCCTACTTAAGAAATATTTGTCAAACCCAAGGTCACTAAGATTTTCTGCTAAGTTTTCCTCTGAAGTTTTATAGTATTGGCTCTTACATTCAGGCCTGTAATCTACTTTGAGTTAATTTGTTGTATCTGGCTTCAGGTTGGGGAAAGATTCATTATGTTTTGCATATGGCTATCTATTTGTTCCAGCACCATTTGTTGAAAAGATGATCACTTCCTCATTGAATTATCTTGTCACTAATCAATCGTGTATTTACGTTTGAGTCTATTTCCTGGACACTTGACTCTTTTTCATTGATCTACAGGACTGTCTTTATGCTGGTGCCACACTTTCTTATTGTAGCTTTATAATAAGTTGTAGAATAAGATAATATTTGCTCTACTATAACCTTATTTGTATTCAAATTTGTTTTGGCTGTTCTGGATCTTTTGCATTTCCATATAAATTTTATTTTTGCTGTAGACAATAGTGTTGTCTGTGACTAAAGCCAATTTGACTTTTTCCTTTGCAATCCATAAGCCTTTAATTTCTTTTTATTGCTTATTGCCCTGGCACAAACCAAGCCTCCAACACAATGTTGAATAGAAGTCGTAATGGTGAATGTCTTTGTCTTGCTTCTGATTAGGGAGAAATGCATTCATTCTTTTACCATTAAATATGAAGAAAGCTGTAAGTTTTTCATAGATGCCCTTTATCTGAAGGGCATTCCTTATCTAGGAATTTTTGGTTTGCTGATAGTTTTAAATCATGAATGAATGCTAGATTTGTCAGATTTCTACATCTATTGAAATGCTCATATGTGTTTTTAAAGAATTCTGTCATATTGATTGATTTTTTAAAAATTAAACTTTTTATTTTGAGATAATTATAGATTCACATACAGTAGTAAGGAATAATACAGAGATACCCATATACACCCTTTACCTAGTTTCTCCCTAAAGTAACATCTTGAAAAACTATAATAAAATATTACAACCAGGATATTGATATGATCAAGATAGGTAAGATTTCCATCACTGCCTAGTCACGTTCATTTCCCTCCCCACAACCATCTTTAACAAACCCTGGAAACCACTAATCTGGTTCTCCATTTGTATAATTTTTGTCTTTTCAAGAATTCTAGTTCCTTTGCCTTTCCATATAAATTTTAGAAAAATATTGTCTGTGTCTCCTAAAAATCTTGTTTAGATTTTTGATATGAATTGTGTTAATCTACTTTTGTATTTCATTTTTCAAGTGGTATTGTATTTGTAATTTCAGTGTTCATGTGTTGAATTTGGTCAAATGTTTTTTTCTGCATTGATTGATACGATCATGGATATTTTTCTTCTTTAACCCGTTAATATGATGGATTACACTGATTCTGGATATTGAACCAGCCTCATATCCCTGGAGTAAACCCCATTTGATCATGGTGTATAACTTTTCCTTTTACATGTCATTGTATTTTATTTGCTAATGTTTTGTTAAGAATTTTTGCATCTGTATTTATGAAGGATATTGTTCTGTAGTTTTTCTTTTTGGTCTTTGCCTGGTTTGGGTATTTCTGTAATATTAGCTTCATAAAGTAATTTAGGAAATGTTCCCCTACTTTCTGTTTTCTGAAAGAGATTGTGTAGAATGGTGTTAATTCTTCCTTAAATGTTTGGTAGAATTCTCCAGTGAAATTACCTGGACTTGGAGATTTCTTTAAGGAGTTTTGACATAAGAATTCAATGTCCTTAATGGTTGTAGGACTATTCAACTGATCTATTTAGAATTGGGTTAGTTATGATGGTTTGTGGGGTTTTTTTTGAGGAACTGGTTCATTTGGTTTAAGTTCTCAAATTTATATATGTCAAATTATTTGTGGCATTCTCATTATCCTTTTGGTGTCTGTAAGGTTTGTAGTGATATGTTGTTTCAATCCTGATATTGATAATTTGTGTCTTCTCTCATTTTTAATTTGTCAGTCTTACTAGAAGGTAGTCAATTTTATTAATCCTTTATTCCTTTTTTGGGGGGGAGGGGGAGAGAGAGAGAACGAATGTGGGGGTAGGGCAGAGGGAGAGAGGGAGAGAGAGAATCTTAAGCCCAGCACGGAGCCTGATGCAGGGCTCAATCTCATGACCTTGAGATCATGACCAGAGCCGAAATTAAGAGTCTGATGCTTAACTGAATGAGCCACCCAGGTGCCCCAATTTTATTGAGCCTTTAAAAGAATGAGGTCTTTATTTATTTTCTGTATTTATGTCAGTACTTTCTTTTGTTTACTACTTCTGTTTGTATTGTGATTCCTTTGTTCTTCTAGGTTCTCGTGGTAGAAAGTTAGATTATTATTCTAGATTTTGCCTCTTTTCTAATGTATGTATTTAGTGTTATAAATTTCCCTCTCTGCACTGTTTTCTCTGTGTCCCACGAGTTTTGATATGTTGTACTTTCATTTTCATTCAGGTCAATGTATTTATAGAGAATCTTATTTTAGTGTAAGCATAATTAATATCTTCATGCATTTGTTATAAGATTTACTTAATGAAATTTCAGTCTGGTTTTATTTTTATATCTAAATGATGTGTAAAGTTTAAAACTTTGTCAGATGTCTGAGCATTTATCATTAAAAGCAGATTAATCCCTGCTTTTTATAGTTGTAAACTAGGCACTCAGCTTGTAATTACAAATTCTAAATTTGTGTTTTCTTTGTAAGTGCTGGCCAAGATATCCAAGGAACAAGTGTGATTGCAAATCTTCCATTTTTGATGCGACAGAATCCTGCTGAGACCCTTCGGAGAGTCTTGCCGAAAGTTAGAGTAAGTTGGTGCAAAATAAGATTTGAATTTACCATTTTTCCAGTAGCACATTGTCATTATTAGGAGGAGATTTCAGAGTTTTGGATGGCTGATCTTTTGTACCTAATTGTGGACTGGAGGAAGTATTACGGTACACATTTTGAATTATAATGGAAATATTTAGGAAAATTAGCTGATGAAAATGGGAAAATCCAGAATTTAATTTGTAGTTGTTTCTTTAGTTATTTTCTCAGTAGAGACATTTTATTTATTTATTTTTTTAAAAAAGATGTATTTTAGAGAGCAAGTGCATGCACGCATGGGGGGAGGGAGGAGAGAGGAGGGGCAGAAGGAGAAGGGGAGAGAGTTTTGAGCAGACTTCTTGCCAAGTGTGGAGCCCTACACAGGGCTCGATCAGACGACCCTGAGATCACGACCTGAGCCTAAACCAAGAGCTGGACACTTCGTCGGCTGCACTGCCCAGGTGGCCCAAGACATTTTATTTAATAAAGTTAGCTTTTCAGTAGCTCAAAAAAAAAACTCTTCATTAGTCTTAGGAAATCAGAGCTATCTTATTTGTTATTCTGTTGACTTAAATTTATATTAATGATATTTCTATAACACTGATAATGAAATTTAATTAATATTCCTAATAATCACCTTCTGGAGACTTCTAAAGAATCACCAAATAAAGATTGAATTGCAGCCATCACAGTTTTAGTTTGATATTTACTTATTTCTAACTGGATTCCTTTGGAATTAGTTTTCCTGCTTTAAACAAAAATCTTTGATTTATGAGAACATTCTTTTATTTGGCTATTTAATATTGATTATTCATATAGAATATTAAATATTTGATACATAGTATTTGTTATTTATCTGTGGCTGTGTGCAAAGTGTTATTCTTATTTGTAAGAACTTGAATGAGCAAAACGAACAAAAGCCTGTGGGTCCTCAGGGACCTTACTTACTATTTAGGGTCAGGGAGGGTACATACTAATGGGGACTATGTTTGCTGATAGTGAGTTTTGTATACTTTGCTTTGGCTTTCTGGTTAGTTATAGCTTGTTCATAATTTTTTATTACTTTATATGTGTTTAAAATACTATAATTACTAGTGTGTTCTTGAGTTTCATTTTTAGGCATATGCATCATGGTTCTGTCACTATGATTTAGGTCAAGGGTATAGCATGTTATTTTTCCAAGATGCCCACATTTCTATGCAGGCATTATGAATTTCCTTTTACTGGTTATAATAGTGAATTGAGAAAATGTTTGTTTTGGCTTTGCATGTGATTCGAAAGTGAATCAGTTTTTCATAGCTATTTTTCCCGGAATCATGCTGTATTTTCAATGGAATGAAGTCTCCACTATCACATTCAATTTCAGTGATAGTAACTGACCTAAGCTTCTTGGCATGACACCTGGAAATGCCAGTTAAATGATAGCAGAAGGGAACAAGTGGTTAGGTCCCCTTGACTAAGGAATTATTGTAGGTAAGTGAATTTGATTTAAAGCTAAAAATACCAAGCATGTTATACATGCTGTGTCGAGCAGGCGAAATCTGGTTCACAGACAGCCTAATGAGCATCCACACTTTCTTAAAGCATGAATAAAAGATGAAAGGTGGAGAATAGTGGCCTTTAGAGGTTTCAAAATTATTTTGAAAAAATCCTTCTGTTAATGAGTTCACAATAAAGTCAATTAAGTAATAACTCCTGAAAAATCTTAATTTTATGTCATGTATAAAGAATATTATACACTCATATGTACAGCATATTTATACAAAGAATCAAATGTATTTGCTAAAACTATATAACTGAGTTATAGAAGATAGGATTTTAATAAGCTTTTAAGGTAATTAAAGTTAATCCATAATATAGAAGGTTAACTGAATAAATGGATATAAAGAAAATGTCTACTAATGAATATGTACTAAGAAAGCCTTTATTTAGTGTTGAAAGATTTCATTCATCAGCAAACACCCATTTATTTGGGACTCTCATTTATGCTGTCTTGTCCTAAAAAAGATACCAAAAGGGTAGAAGACAGTTCCAGATTAGATTCTATGTCAGGATGGCCTAAAGACTATGGGAAACAATTAAAGAACAATCATAGGAGAGTATTTAATTGTGTGATTCTGACTTTGTGTAAAAATAGTGAAGAATTAAGTATATTGGAAAGACTTTATGGGGGTAATAATGCTGACTTTTATAGAGGGTTTAATATATAATGCGGGCAGCTAAACATTTAAGCAACTCCGTTTCAAATGATAAAACCTATACTGTATGCAAATCATTTTTAAATCACCGTGTTCAGATATTATGAAGATTTATTGGTACTCATAGTTAGCACCTTCAGTTCTGCCTTGCTTCTGTAAATGGTTACATTCAAGTGGTAAAACTGTGACAAAAATCACACATAGCCACTCTATTCTCTTTTGCCATGGCCATAATTCCTTAGTTGATTTTATACATATAAAAAACCCGATCTTATATTCCAAAGTGAGCATTTAGTCGTGATGGCATTCCCATTCATTCCTGAATGTTGACTGAGCCAGGCACTGTTGTAAGCAGTGAGAAGATAGAGGTGAACAAAACAGAGAACTTGCCCTCAAAGAGGGTCCAGTCTGGAGTAGGGGAAACAGACATGAAACAAGTGACTTGAAGAACAGGATAGAGGGACAGGTGCCTTGGGAGGTCAAGGAAAAGCCTCTTTGAGGAGCTGAAAACCGAAGGCATAGGGGGAAGCAGCCATTTGAAGAGTCAGGAGTGAGTGGTCCAGGCAGAGGAAGTAGCAGAGAGCTTTCTTGGATGAAAGAGCTGGTTGAACTGGAAGAGGCATGTGTGGTGGGAATGCAGCCGGCAGGGGTGGAGTGTGACTGGAAAAGAGGTTAGAGAGATGGGCAGTGACAGAGCACGCAAGAGGGGTTCTGTCTTAGGACAGTGGAAAGCCGTTGAGCAGAGCAGTGGCTTATCCCATTTACCTTTCGCAATGATCATTTTGATAATTGTGTGGCGAGTGCCTTGGAGCGGGACAATTAGGAAAGTACAGCCCTTGTCCTTGTGATATGTGAAGGTGGCTTGGGTTAGGCCAGCCAGCTGGGACACAGGGGAGTAGTGGCTGGATGAGAGATACAGTTACTGAGGCGAAGTGAAGAACTCCTATGAACTGGATGTGGGAAGTGAGAGCTGTCTTCCAGGTTCCTGGCTTGAGCATCTGTATGGTTCTGCTGGTTTTGAGTGTCTTGGTTGTTGATTAAATCCTTGGGGAGCAATAGTTTGCGTACTTACTAATCTTCTGTGAATGGTTTACTTTTAGAGAGTTTAAAGATATGAGCAATAAACATTCTGTGTGTAAGAAACTAATCATTCCTGAGATTTTTAGCACAGTCACAAGAGTAGGATAAGCAGCTTTTAGAGCTCACCCTTTCGCTTATCTTCACCTGAAAGAGCATCAGACACGGTGATAAGGAAGCTCTTCCTGGCCTTATGTAGTATAAAGTTTCACCAGTGATATTTTTATTTTGTTGTTGTTGTTGTATCACATTTGCATTTCATCTTTACAATAATATATTCACTGAACAATGGCTTTTAAAATGGGTTGCCATTTTCACTGTCTTAGAGATGAAGGAATTTAAGATTAAAAACGTCAGAAACAGAGTCAGGATTAGAATTGAGCTAATCCATAGTATTTCTACAATTCACTTGTAAATTTTATCCGAAGTGTACAATGAATGATAATGCTATCAGGTCATTCATCTCAAGGTTAAGTTTAAGTAAGAGTCTAGAAAGGAAATATTTTGACCTCCAACTTAAATTGCCTAGATTGGAGACATTTTTAAATATAGTTGTTAAAATATATTCATGTTCTATGACTCCATCTTAGGGTATCTTTTGAAAAAGAAATAATTTTTTTCCTGTGGGCTTTATTGATTAAGTTTGAATTCTTTTCTACAATATAATAAATTGGGATCTTAGATGTTAGATTTCAATATTTGACTTGAACTTCTGGTTAGCTAGAAGTGAAAGACTTTGACTGTCAAGATAAATTTCTAATATACAATGGTCCTTTATAAAATTTGAAGTGATAGTAATTTAATTACACCATGTAACATTAGTGACTCCTTTTATAATTAATTGTAAAAAATGTCTCTGCCTGTTGAGTTATTGAATTATATTGTGTTTCCACTTATTTTGGGAACCTCACATCAGTGACATAAAATGATATATTAGAAAATGTACAATGTCAGAATAGATGAAAATAAATATAGCTAACATTTGTTGAGGTCTTACTATGTGTCAGGCACTGTGAAACACTTTGTGCATTTTTATTTTTTGAAGGCTCGCGGCAGTTCTATAAGGGTCCCTGGATAGAGGAAGAAACAACTTAGTTGAATAACTTGCCAAAGGTCACAGAGCTAGCAAGTGGCATAATCGGGTTTGAACAGGAAGTCTGGCTCCTGTGTCCTCCCTCTTAACTATTTTGCAGCCTCCTCATTAGCTGATCATGACTGCAGCAGATACATAATGTATCATTTTACTTCTCCAGCCTTAGCCATCCCTCGTCTGGTTACACAACAGCCTCCTTGCTGGACCTGTCGTTTCTCCTTTGCCCCCTAGAGCCCACTCAGCCAGAGAGATCTTTTATTTATTAAGGAACAGTCTACAGTTTTTTTGCCAAATAAAATTGTGTGTAAAGTGTACAACATAATGATTTAATATATTTATATGTTGTGAAATGATTACCAGAAGCAAGTTAATTAAAACCTCCATCATCACAATAGTTATCTTTTTTTTTTTCTTCAGAGAGATCTTTTAAAAGCATTGATAATATCTTCTTATGTGAAAATTACTTAAGTGGCATGGCAGGCAAGATACAGCCTCCCAAAGAGATCAGGTCCTGATCCCTGGGACCTATACATGTTCCCGTATTTAGAAAAAGAGGTGTTGCAGATGTAGTTAAGGGTCTGGAGAGAGGAAGGTTATCCTGGATTGCCTGAGCAGGTCCTAAATGTCTTCACATGTATCATTATAAGAGGAAAGCAGAAGTAGATTTGACCCAGGCATAGAGGAGGAGAAGGCCATGTGAAGAAGGAGGCAGAGACTGGAGTGATGTGGCCACGAGACAAAGAATACCAGCAACCACTAGAAGCTGGAAGAGCAAGGAACAGATTCTACCCTAGTGCCTCCAGAAGGAGCATGGCCTTGCCAACATTTTGATCTTGGATAATTAATGCTGATTTAGGACTTAGGGCCTTCAGAACTGTGAGAGACTACATTTCTTTTTTTTCTTTTTATGATTTTATTTATTTATTTGACAGAGAGACAGCCAGAGAGAGAGGGAACACAAGCAGGGGGAGTGGGAGAGGAAGAAGCAGGCTCCCAGCGGATGAGCCTGATGTGGGGCGCGATCCCAGGACTCCGGGATCACGCCCTGAGCCGAAGGCAGACGCTTAACGACTGAGCCACCCAGGCGCCCCGAGAGACTACATTTCTGTTGTTTTAAGCCACTCGGTTTATTGTAATTTATTATAGCAGCCACAAGAAACTAATAAAAATAACTTCCCATTTCAGATAGAATTAAACTCCTTACCATGCTCTTAAAGGACCTTGTTTAGTTTTCTGAACTCATCCCTTACCATTCTTTTCTCTTTCTGCCTTAAGGGTGGAATCTCTGATGGTTGGATTGATCACAGTATCCCCAGAACCTAGAACAGTGCTTGGCAAATAATAGGCACTCAGCAATGATTTAAAAATTGGCATTGATTGAACTTAGTATTTTGAGACTGTAAGCGTCTGCCTAAAAGACTAATGACACATTGGCCTGATCCACTGATGGCATTCTTGGATGAGAAGTAAAAACAGAATATCAGTGGAGTGATATGATGCTGATTTATGGTCCTAGAGATACCTTTTCTGGGGAGTGGGAGAAAGAGGCATAATAAGGAAAGAACAAAAGAGACATAATCAGTCAATATGCAATTTAGTCATTTGAGATTAGCAGATGTGGTCTGCCAGTCTGATTCTTTTTTTTTTTTTTTTTAAAGATTTTATTTATTTGACAGAGATAGAGACAGCCAGCGAGAGAGGGAACACAAGCAGGGGGAGTGGGAGAGGAAGAAGCAGGCTCATAGCAGAAGAGCCTGATGTGGGGCTCGATCCCATAACGCCGGGATCACGCCCTGAGCCGAAGGCAGACGCCCAACCGCTGTGCCACCCAGGCGCCCCTGCCAGTCTGATTCTGAAGAACTTCATTAGTTTTACTTTTATTAATTTTACATGGCATTATTTTCATTAATGGAAATAATAGAAAAAATATTATAAGTTTCTGCCAATGTGATTGAGTATTTTATATCTACTGAATATAGGTAGAATTTTTTTTTAAAAAAAGATCTCATTTTCAGATTTTTAAAGAAAACCTTTACTGTGTACATATAGATATATGTGAATAAACTTAGCTTTACTTAGTTTTAAAGTCTTATTTCAAGTGGTACAGATGTGTGGATAACCAATCATACATAACGTAAAGAACACTTTCTGTGGGCCAGGTACTGTGCTTCCTGCTTTATCACACCCTTTTAAACGTCTCATCACAACTCTACAGAATGTATTTATTCTTATTTCAAAGTTGAGAAGATCCAGGCTTAAAAAATTCAGTGTTTGACTCTGAATATTTTGTTGGGAGCTTTCTAGGAAGCATGAAATTACATAACTGATTTTGTGCAGGTCACCAAGAAAAAGAAATAGTCTTAACTAAAAGAAAGAGCATAAATAGTGATACAAATTGCTTTTTTCTTTGATTTACAGCTCAAAAGTAAAAGTACTTGTCTTCCTCACTGTAGGTGATGTTTTCTGGGATAAGTTAAAAGTTACGTCCTGAGAAAAGCAAAAGGATTTTGTGAAAGCAACACATTTGTACATAATAAACAGAACATGGTGTTCCAGACATCCTACAGGTCCTAAAAAGTGCACAGCGTGGTAGTGCATTGACAGGCTAAGCATTTAGGGACACTCTAATATAAAGGAAGAGAATGAAATAATGCCTAAAATGTAAGCTAATGGGAAACAACCATCAGGGTTAGAATTGACCTTACTAGGAGATTTCGTGGGCTAGGAAGCATAAAATTACATAACATTTTTTTTAGTTTACTTAAAAAAAAAAAAGAAAGAAAAAAAAGAGAGAGGCAGTATTAACCAAAGGAATTAGGGAACATGAGCAGACGATACAAATTACTCTTTCTTCTGCGGTTTGTAGTTCAAAAATAAAAGTACATTGACCCACACACATTTTGAAAATAATGTTTGTGTTGTGTCTTTTTATCTGTTTGTGCTTAAGGATAAAATAGATTAACATCATTAATTATTTTACAGTAATTAAATTCAGTGGAAGCATTTACTGAGTATATAGTTTTTCTGAGCATATAAACAATGTTGTATTAGCTAATATTCCTAATAAACCTAAAAATATTGCCTTTCAGTAAATCCTGTTGGAGACCGGTGTTCTCACATGAGTTTCTTAGTCATTCATTTGTTTTTTTTTTTTTTAAAGACTTTATTTATTTATTCGACAGAGATAGAGACAGCCAGAGAGAGAGGGAACACAAGCAGGGGGAGTGGGAGAGGAAGAAGCAGGCTCACAGCAGAGGAGCCTGATGTGGGGGCTCGATCCCATAACGCTGGGATCACGCCCTGAGCCGAAGGCAGACGCTTAACCGCTGTGCCACCCAGGCACCCCTTCATTTGTTATTTTTACCTTGCTTACCATAAAAATGAACTAGAACTTTTAAAATTCTTAATTAAGAAATCCCTTATTTCTGTGATAGTGGGACCACTGTTACTACTTGAATATTGTTTCTGATTCGAGGCATTTGAGTGATATTTAGGGTCATTTATAGATATTTTTATTTACAATCCTTGGAAAGGTATAAAACCTAGAAAATATTTATACTGTAATACAGATATGTAATGTTTGATTAAAACTTTATGGATTAACTAACCTTTCGGCAGTGGCAAACTAAATCTCCTAGAAGTTTCTCAAATTAGAACATCTGGAAGTTCTAGATAAAGTACAGCAAGCATTCTTTTAAATGTTTAGTTAAGCTTATAAGGGAGGAAGGACTATTCAGGGCTCAAAAACAAAGCAGTCAGTTCCACTTCTACTTACGATGTTGAAATGTGCAAGAAAACATGACTCCTGTCCTGATAACAGTAGGTTAGTCACAGAATCCATATAGTCATCACCATATGGATTGGCAACCAAGAAAGCTGAATTCAGAAGAGCAACAGCCTCTCTGAGGAAAGATGGGGTACAGGGACACTGACTTTTGACAGAATATAGGAGGAAGAACTGGCCACCACATAAGGTTGTTAGAAAACAATCAGCCAAAATTGTGACAGGTTTTTAAAGGTTGATTGTGGGCTAGCTTATCAGTTTAGAATAACTTGGACCTCCAGACACAAGGGAACTTTGCACCCACTAGGAGGCTGTTTTCCACAAGCCTCCTTACCTTGCAGGACAGGAGACTGGAGAGACTCCCTTGCTGATGCAGGTTTGCCGCTGCCTGGGGACGGGAACACAACATGGCCCATTTCCTCAGACTGATTTTCATGGACATGTAGGGAATTTCAGCAGAGAAATGGAAGCTATAAAATGATGAGCTGAAAATGCTAGAAATAAAAAGGATGACATCAGAGATGAAGCCTTCCTTCAATGGGCTTATCAGCAGCTTGGACACAGATGGGGAAAGAATCAGTGAACTTGTAGGTAGAAAGTATCCAAACTGAAACACAAAGGTAGAACAGAGTGAAAAAATAGGAGAGAGCATCGAATGGCTTTGAGACAATGTCAAATGATCTAATATATGTGCAGTTGGAGTCTCAGAATGAGAAAAGAGAGAACAGGGAAGAAGAACTATTTGAAGAAATGATGGCCAAGACTTTTCTGAAGCTAATGAACAACAATAAACCCACAAACACATGCACCCCTAGGCACATCATGATCAAAGTGCTGAATATATTTAAAAAAAAAAAGGAAGAAACAATCTTGGGAACATCCAGAGATGAAAGAAACATTACAAACACAGGAATAAAGGTGAGAGTAAAGCAGACTTCTGGTCAGAAATAATGCAGATTAGAGGACAGTGGAATGTTAGAAGTACTAAAAGCAAGAAAAAGATGTCAGCAAGAAATCTGCATCCAGTGAAAATATCCTTCAAGAATGAAAGCAAAATGCTATTTTCTTTAGACAAGTAGAAATCAAAAGGATTTTTGTACCAGACTTATTCTACAAGAAATGCTAAGGGAAGTTTTTTAGGCAAAGGTAATGTGATAAGAGATGGATGTTGAATTTACCTGAAGAAATAAAGAGCACCAGAAATGGTAAAAATTTGGGTAAATGTAAATGAAGTAACAGTTCTGCACGAAGTCTTCAGAAAATAGAGGAAGTAAGAATAAGTCATCCTATGAGGCCAACATTACCCTGATACCCAAATGAGACATAGACATTACAAGACCAAAAAACTATAGATGCATAACCCTCATGAGCTTACATGCAAACATCTGAAAAACAGCAAATAAAATGCAGCAACATAAAAAAAGGATAATACATCATGACCAGTTGGGATTTATCTCAGGAATTTAGAGTTGGTTCAAAATTCAAAAATGAATCAGTGTGAGTTATATCAACAAACTAAAAAAAGGAAAAAATAAAAAATACACCACCATTCAATCCTTTCAGTAGATTTAGGAAAAGCATTGATAAAAATCTAACCCTCATTCCTGAAAAACAAAACAAAATGAAACAAAACTCAGCAAACTAGGGATAGAGAGAAGCTTTCTCTGAAGAATGTATAGGTAACATTATACTTAAAGGTGAAAGACTGAATGCTTTCCCCTAAGATCAGGAATAAGCCAAGAGTGTCCACTCTTACCACCTTGTTCAATGTTATACTGGACATTTTGGGCAATGTAGTATGGCAACAAAGTTAATGAAAGGCACTCACATTGCAGAGAAAGAAGTAATTATGGTCTTTTAAAAAAAAATAACATTATTATCTATGATGGAATCTACAAAAGAAAAATAGTAGAACTAAATGAGTATAGAAAGGTTGGAGGATACAAGATCAATATTCAAATCAATTGTATTTCTACACTAGCAGCAAACAACTGGACATTGAAGTTTTTCTTAAACTATCACAGTAGCATTAAAGTATGTAATACCTGGGGATCAGTCTGATAAATGATATGTAAAAACTGTATACTGAAAACTGTAGAACATTGCTGAGAGAAATAATGTAAGAACTAAGTGAATGGAAACACCATGTTCATGGATCAGAAGACTCCATATTGTTAAAATGTCAGTTCTCATATCAATCTATATAGTTAATGTAAAATAATAAAAATTCCAGCAGGTTAGGTTTTTGTTTTATTTATTTGTTTTTGGTAGGAAATGACAAGCTAATTCTAAGATGCATGTGAAAATACACAGGACCAAAAATAACCAAAACAACTTTGAAAAAGAGAAGCAAAATTGGAGGACTTTTGCTGCCTGATTTTGAGGCATATTATACACCTACAGCAATTAAGACTATGTGATAATTATATAAAGATAAATCAGTAGGACACATACAGAGGAAAAACAAATCCCATGTATGCATTGCCAGTGGATTTCAGTAGAGGTGCGAAGGTAGTTCAGTGTAGAGAGTATAGTCTTTTCAACAAATGACACTGGGTTAATTGGGGAAAAAGTCCATACCTCACACCATGTACAAAAATTTAATTCAAAATAGATCATAAACCTAACTGTTAAACACTAAAATTGTAAAAACTTCTAGAAGAAAACAAAATCTTTGTGATCTTGGGTCAGTCAGAGGTTTCTTACATATGACACTATAAGCATGATCCATAGAAGAAAAAATTGATACGTTTGACCTCATGAAAATTTTAAGCTTCTGCTCTTCAGAAGACACTGTTAAGAGAATGAAAAAGAAGACTTAGAATGGGAAAAAATACTCATGGATCACATATCTGATAAAGGATATGTGTTCAGAATACACAAACAACTCTCCAAACTCAAGATTAAGGGGGGGAAACCCTAATTTTAAACAATGGGCAAAAAATTTGAACAGATACTTCACCAAAGAAGATTTATGGATGGCCAGTATGCATAAGAAAAGGTCTCAGTCTCATTAGTCATTTGATACATGCAAATAAATCTATACACTTATTAGAATATTTGCATTAAAAACCCTGACCATTATCTTTTCAGACATTTTTCTAATATGCTTCTGCCTAATCCTCTCTCTGTTCTTCTTCTATGACTCGAATTTTGCAAATATTAGACCTTTTCTTGGTATCTTCTATGTCTTTTACCTTCTTGTCCATTCTTTTCTTTTTGTGACTCAGTCCAAGTGATTTATCCTGACCCATAGTTCAGTTTACCAATTCATTTGCATCTGATCTGAATTTGATTATTATACTTTTCTGGTCTAGAATTTCTAATTAGCTCTTTTAAAAATCTGCCACATCCCCTTGAACCACATATGTGTCAGATAACTGGAGCGCTTTTTGGTGTATTTCTGTTTTCTGCTTCTGGTTCTCATTCATATAATCTTATCTTTTCATGTATCTGCATATTATTGATTGTGTGTTTGATCTTGTATTTGATAAATTGTTTGTAGAAATAGATTGAGCCTTAGTGTGATATCTTATGTTTTCTTCTGGGAGCCACTTAACCTGCACTAACAATAAAGTCTCAGTTAATCCCATGTCAGGCATTGGATGGTTTGAAGCTGGGCTACTCGTCCTTCAAATGCCATTCTGCTTCAGGATCATCCTTATCCTATCCCAGGGGGCCTATCCCACTGGGGCCTCCACAAGACTCAAAAAAGGCACTTAAGCTCTTAGCCTCTCAGGAACCTTTTCTAGGATTATCAAGTGACCGCAGAGGAAAAACAGGCCCCAAATTACATGCTTACCTTTCTGGAATGCCATTGTCTCTTAGATCTTGGATGGGTAATTATTCCAGTGATGAGTAATCTAGGATGGGTAACTTTCTAGTTTTGGATGGGTAGCCTTTTTAGTTTCCATATGCCTTTATGCAGATGAATTTTGTGTTTTGTCCAGTTTTTTACTAATTATCGTCATCAGGAGAGCTGATTAGAATGATCTAGTCTGCCATTACGAAGTTCTCTCTCCTTTTATTTTATTCTTCTTGGTTTAATCTTGGAATGACATTAACCCAAAATGTTTCTGTTTGTATACCTGCATATACCTTTCCACCACGACCTGCCATCACCCTTATACCCACACAAAACGATTGTTTTCTAGTGACGTGTTAGGAATAATCTTACACTTTAAATATCCTGCCAAAACATTTGTGTTGGGTCTCTTTCTTTAAACTTTGAGTTCTTCAGTCCCCTTATTTTGTGGGGGTGAAATTATGTTACAGTAGCAGATCTCCACTTTCAGCCTGTTTTCTGTGTATGCAATCTAATCTACACTCAAGTCTTTATAATTATCTATATAAGTTGTATCTATCCTATGTAAATTCTCTTATTCACAGCAATCTTTCAGAGCAACAGATCTGTATATGCTAATTTTCTTTTTGTAATCCCTACTTGGATGCTTCAAAAGCCTCTCAGAGTTAACAAGTCCAATACTCAGCTCCTGCCATTTCCCCTCACCACCCGGGTTCCTCCAGTGTCCCCTGTCCTAATGTGTAACACTGTTATCCCCCTGGTTTTCAAGGAGGAATTTTGGGAGTCATCCTTGATACCATCTCTTCTTTCACTACTCGCTTATGCAGTCCTGTTTATGTTATGTCTTCAATATTCTGTTGAATCCACCCACCTCTCTCCAACCACACCAGCTCCGCCCTCGTCCAAGCTACTATGAGGGTTTGCTTGGATGAGGGTGATAGCTTCGCAAGTGATCCCTGCCCACCACCTCCCTCCCATTCCACCCTATCTTACTACTTTCTGACTCATTTTCATCTTAATAGTCAGCATGCTATTTCAAAGCACTTAAGACTATAATTTGAGTATTCTCTTGCTGAATGCTAGAGAGGCCCTACATAATTGAGGCTAAGGCCCTACATAATTGGGGCTCTTTCTACTTTACTAGCCTCAGCCCCTCCTCTCACTCTGTTCTAGGCACACTGATCTTTGAGTTTCTGAATCTACCATGCTCCTTTTTACTTCTCAGTGCCGGGAGTGCTTGCTTTCTTACTCTTCTTGCTTTCTTACCTCTCTTTATCCCAACTTTTGTCTGATTATCTCTTTCTTTTCTTACAAGTCAGTTGTCATTCCTCAGTGATCCCCTCTCAGAAGAGATCAGGTCACCTGTTAGATGTTCTTATACCATCTGTGCTTCTCATCCTTAGCTCTTACCACAGTTTTAACTACTGTATTAACAGGTACAGTGCTAGCCCTGCTCATTGCTAAGTCTCCAGCACCTGGCACAGTGCCTTGAATGTCACTAAATATTTGTTGAATGTTTGAATATGTAGAAGCAAGAGGAGTCCCTCAAAGGTAGGGGCACAATATTTGACTTTTATCCAATTTCCCAGAATACCTTGTGTGATGCTTAATAAATAGTTATGAATGAAATTATAATTATACTATCAGAATTAGATCTTCATCAGCCTACTTTAAGAGAAAGATTAGAAGGGGCTAGATTAGGATAGACTGACAAGAAAGAAAGCCCTACTTCCACTTGCTTATAGACATTTGCCACTTTCCAATGCTGCTTCCCCCCTCCAAGAAAACAGCTTATACTTTTATCAGAATATATTCGACTAATTAAATATGGCTGCAATGGATCATTTGATATGGTTACTGACAGTACTGTATCCAGCAAATAGATATTTCTTTGATAAGCACATCTTTGCAGTGTTATATAGCTCTTTTTTTTTTTAAGATTTTATTTGTTTATTAGGGAAAGAGAGAGAACACACAAGGAGGGGGAGGAGCAGAGGGTGGGAGAAGCAGACTCCTCACCGAGCAGGGAGCCTGATGTGGGGCTCGATCCCAGGACCCTGGGATCATGACCAGAGCTGAAGGCAGACACTTAGCTGATTGAGCCACCCAGGGACCCATATATAGCTCTGTATTTACATTCTAGGCCTAAATTGTGAGATTACATGATCCTAACTTATTATATGTAAAAATGACTTGGCAGAGTAGCCCAATTAGGAGTTCAGTTTCAAAACCACTGCCGTGAAATGTATTTCTTTGTTTGGTGTTGTCATGATTTTGCACGGAAGGGATACTTGATCACACATCTACAGCAGTGATATGAGAGTTACTGCTGGCATTGGCATTTCCTTTATGGAAAGAGATCTTTGGGATATTGTTATGTGTACCTCCTCATGAACCTTGCTAATCACTGAAACACAGATTTAAAGAAGGGTAAAACACATCCCTCTGAGTCCTGTTCCTGTCTCCACTTTATTTTCCCATTTTCCCTCTTAGATTCTGAGCTAGTTCTCCCTTTCTTTTAGTGAAGAGCATGGCAGCCAGTTACAGGGAAAATAAAAAGAGGTATAGTGAATTTTTAAAGGTATCTGAGTTGGCATGTTCCAATTATTCATATTTAACTCAGTTTTAAAGTCATATAAATATTATCATTTCATAGTGAAAAGAGCTGTTTACCATTACTGTTAGTCACTAAAAGTTCTCACAATTATGACCCTCATAACCCCAGATATTTTGTATGTCCCAAGTCTTCAGTGTTTTCATATTTAGATTGCTATTATTTAATTTCAAAACAAACAATGATATTCTCTCTAAAAATATATAAAGATACTTTGTAGTGTTAGGGCTCCTTACCTTTAGCCAAGCACCATTTGTGGTAAATATATTTACCAGTTTAATTCAGTAAGTTTAGTTTCCAAATGTGTGGATCCAAAATATTTGTTCTTTTGGAATACGCTAGTGATTTATCTAATGTTTCTCTATGTCGTGTATTGTAAAGAGAAATATCTTCCTGATGTATACAATGTGGGTTTATTGGAGACAGAGCAGTAGTCCTCTAGGCAAGGACTGTATTATAGCTATTTTACAAAACGCTCTCTTGTACTATTCATGCTAACTATGGAATGAATTTAAACAGAGAAGTGTGTAGGACATTCTCCTTCCTTGAGTGGGAATAGTTTTTTAAATTTGGAGATGTACCATGTACTCATTTATCAAATGTCTCATTTCATTTTTGAGGAATTTAGGTTGGAATGCCAGCCATACAATAGTATGTAAGAGGAGCATAACTGGCATTAAGGCATGCACTTAAGCAATAGAGGAATTTCCTTTTCAGTGTCTTCCAAGGTCCATGAGGATGCACACTTATTTACCCAGAGAGTATGGATCTCACTATGTTTGTCCAGAGGGTGTGACTCTGTGGAGGAGAACACTTACTGGTAAGTGTCAAACTCTTATTGTATTATATTTCAGAAAAATATGTTTAGAGATCAACTGATTTTTAGCAGTGATAAAATCTCTTAGTCTGTGCTGGTTTCTTAACAGCGGACAGTCCCAGATGTTGAAGTCAGCACAACAAGAGAAAAAGCCAAATCCTGATAAGACTTGAGGATTTTTCGAAAATTAAATGCAGAATAGTTGGGGTGTTGCTGCGGGAGTCAAGACTAAGTAATGCAGTAAGAAGATATGAAGTTGGAGAGCTTCTCATGTTCTTCTTTTGCATAAAGTTTGCATACATACAAAACCCGAGACTCTAATGACTTTCAGAGGGGGCAGAATTACATCTCTTGGAACTTAAAACCGCAGACTCCTGTGACCTGGAATGTACACTGGCCCACACAATATAGTTCAATTTTTCCCTGCAAAATACATTCTGTTTCTAAATAAAAGCTGTGTGTTCTGAAACCTGTAAGTGATGTATCCTGGCCACATCAGATCTTTTAATTAAGAATGTTTCCCAAATCCAAGATGCTTAGTGTGGAACAAATGTTAGTTCTGGAAACAGTAAAACAGGGAGATATGGGAGGACTGATTTCGTAGACCAGTTGCTGCTTTGCTTTATGCCTATCATTCCTTCTCTTTTTCTTTCAGCCAAGAACTCTTAAGATATGTAATTGGCGATTGGTTGAAAAACCTTGTGAAATAACATTTGTGTGTGTGATACAAAAGTCTGAATGTGTAGTAGGTTTTCTGGGAATTAACCATGCCGCTTAAACATTTGCCACAGTAAAGCCACTGCCAGATCTCCCACACTACTGCATGTAAGGCCTGGGGTTGATTTAAGCCATGCCTTAAATGACGACTGGAAGTGCAGAATCCATGAGGAAGAATTTCAGTACTTAGCTTTGGCATCAGGCAGACAAGGGTTAAGTCTTAAGAGTTGCCAAACACTAGCTCGCTGGACTTCAGCAGCACATGGACAACCCCGAGTCTGTTTCTTCTACTATAAAATGCCTTGCTATCTCCCAGAATGATGACTGGCCGTGGTCCCACCATACGAATCGAGAAGTCTGAGTACTTGGTGTGCATCATGGTTGTAGAGATGCTGGTGGAGAGAATGGCAGGAATGTCTCCTTACTGATGTGATAGAGAGAGGATTGAGAATGCATTTGTATGTGATCCTTTTTTGCTTTGCTTGTGTCTAATTCTACCAATCCCTAATCTTTAGGACTCACCTCCAAATCTCTTGAAGCCACCTTTTAGGAGATGTGGAAAATGTATGTGAAGGGAGAGAGCATCAAGAGCAGAAAGTTTAGGTCAAAGGGTAAGAGACACTCAGTCATCTGGCAGTTACTTACTGGGTGCCTGCTGTGTGCTAGGAGGTGGGGTGCAGCTGTGAGCACAACAGCCAGAAACTCTTGCAGTCCTGAAGCTCACGTTTAGGGTGGGAGATGGACCATAAGCACATGAGCATGTTGGATAGCGGAGATAATACACCTATAATATGAAGGAGATGGTGAGAGCTGGAGTGGGGAGGTGGCTTTCAGTATAAAATTGGGTCATTGCGGAGGAGGTCCTTGGAAAGGTGATACTTGAATAGAGGCTTGGGAGAGATCAGGGAGCCAATTATGTGGAAATCTGGGAAAAGTAGGAAGTGGGAACAGATCTGGGAAGTCATTGCAAGGGCTGACTTTTATTTTGAGTGTGATGGAAAGCCCCTGGAGAGTGTTGAGCTGAAAAGTGCCATGATCTGACTTTTTTTTGTTGTTGTTAAGAATTTCTCTGGCTACTGTACAGGGACTAGACAGTAGAGGGTCAGTGATGGCAGCAGGGACTAGTTAACAGGTTACTGGGATAATCCAGGCTGGAGGTGATGGTGGCTTGGATCAGGGTGGTAGTGGTGGAGATAGCAAGTGGTCAGATTGGATCAGGATTGGTTGGCCATCAGTGGTGAGTGAGGGACTGAGAGGAGCTAAGGACTGGCCCCAGAGTTTTTGCGCTGGCAACCAGAAGGGCAGGGCTGTCTTTCACTGTTTACCAAGCTGAAGACTGGAGGAGGAGCAAGTTTTGGGGAGAGATCAGTTTAGGTGTGGACAAGATGAGAATCCTATTAGATAGCCTCGTAGAGGAGACCGGTGGGTGGCCAGTGGTCATTATTTAAATGCCCATTTGCACAAATTGCTATGTCTTTAAAGCTCTGCTTAAATGATTTAAATCTCTGAGAAGATGGTACTACTCACATTTTATAGATTAGGAAGTAATACAGAGATTAATTTTCTTAAGGTCACAGATATGAAACTGTGTTATGGCTGAAAGTTCCATGTTGTTCTACCAACTTTATTATGTTAGTTATAAAATAGGCATTCAAGGGCAATTCCCATAATTGACATAACTGATTAAGCAAAGTAATTCTTTTAGTTACCTTTATGTTATACACACACACACACACACACATGCACACACACACACGCACACACACACACACACACACACACACTCTCTCCTAGAGTGGTAGAGGTCATATCTTTGATGAGGTTTATATGAAAGATTTTTTTTTTTACTTTTTGATGTATTGAAAACTAATAGATCATGTAGTTATTAACTTTGAATATATGTTAAATTTTTTTAAATTGTGAATGGAGATGGCTATGAATATAATTAATTTTTAGAAACATTCTTATATTTAAAAAATTCCTTTTAAAAACAGTTTACTGCCTGGTCATTAATGTACTTGTCAAGAGTTTCAAGGGGAAAATACATTTGTATAATCTTAAGTGTATTCCTTTTTTATAGTAAAATGGATTATGTTTATTTTTTGAAGCAGAAATACAAGTAACAAAAACACATGTGATTGACCTTTGACATTATTATTCTAGGTATGATGGCAAACTGTACAATACAAATAGCAAAAATAGAAATTGAGAACTATCAAGAATCCCTATTCTATTATTTAGAGGTTTATCTATATTTATAATTTTCATTTAACAAAGCAATGGAATCTTATTTTATTTTGAATATGCCTAAGACATTTACACTTTTTTGTGGTGTAATGAGTTAAACAATAAGGAGCAGATCAATAGAGTTTTCTTAAAGTAATCAGAGGAAGTACATACCCTTAAAGGTCAGATAGAGTTATTTCGTGGAATATGACTGTGTTTGGTTTCTCTGACCCTGGATTTTTAGAACTTACGAGTTTCTGATCTCTCATCTCTGTAATAGCAAACTCTTTCTGATTACGCAGGAAGTCCTGCATGTTGCGGGAGTGGAAATGCAGTTGACAGCTGCGGTGTCGTTCTTGACCATTCTGCAGGAAGAATCGGTGTCAGTTCATACCTATGCCCACTCCTTCCTCCAAGTCATTCTGCTCCATCTGGAGCACAGGGACGCAGGTCAGCAGCCTGGCAGGCTTCTTCTGTACTTATTCTTGTGTCTGGGACGTGGCCGTGATGTTTTCTGATCTTGTTAGTCGGATGAGGATAACTGAATGAGGCCATGCTGGTCATTAGTGTGACAAAAAACAGCCATGGCTCTTTCCTTACAAAACCCTCAAAGTTCAGTGTCCTTGTAAGGTGAAGACTCACTAATTCATCTTATGATCTGTACTTTCTTCTTAGAATTTGTGGATTTTACAATTTTTATGTGTATAATATTATACAGCAAAAAAAATATACATGTTGGCTGAAAAATATCCCCCCCATATTATTTTTTAAGATGTAAATGTTTTCTAGATGTTGGCTAAGGCAAAAAAAAGAGGAACTTTTTCAAATAGTAATAAAAATAATCATCCCATTTTATCATTAAATATTGTTGTAACTTAATGGCTGAGTTGAAACTAAATTTGTGAGACATTTAATTTGGCGAGTTTTTTCTGTGTCAATCAGGTGTGAGCAATGCATGGCTGGAGACTCTTCTGTCTGTGATAGAAGTATTGCCCAAAGAAACCCTAAGACATGAGGTAATACTTTCTTTTTGTTTTTGTTTTTTGGGTTTTTTTTTTGATAAATACTATTAAGTTTTGGTTTTGTTTTTGATAAAAAAGTGATATTTAAAAAGAAAAATAAGGTTATTTCCCACTCTGAAAGCAACACATGTTCATTATAGAAAGTATGAGTAATACAGAAAATAGTAGCAAGAAAAATCACGGTTCTGGACTTAGCCAAAATCTGAAAAATCATTTCAGATTTTTTCCCTGTACATGTTTTTTGTTGGCCATATTAGTAATCATGGTGAATTTATATATGGTTATTTTTCATTTAGCATTATTTTCCTGTTATTTTAAACTCATTGGTAGTAGACACAAAATATTTTACTTGTTAAACATTTAAGCCAGCTTTCAGTATTTTATTATTAAGATAAGGCATTAATGAACATCTCTGTAGAGCTTTTTAAGTTTTTCAGATAATTTTCTTAACTGTAGCTTCCAAAAAAGTGGAATTAGGAGGTCAGAGGGCATTCATATTCTTAAGACTCTTCCTAGCAATATGTGGAAATGCCTGTTTCCCTCGACTTTACTCAGCAATAGTGTTCCAATTTTATTTAGTTATTTAGTTATTTAGTTATAAGGATTTTTTATTTATTCATTTGAGAGACAGCAAGAGTAGGAGCAAGGGGGAGGGTGAGAGAAAGTGGGTTAGAGGGAGAGGGAGAAACACACTCCCCACTGAGAAGGGAGCCCAACACAGGGCTCAATCCCAGGACCCTGAGATCATGACCTCAGCTGAAGGCAGACGCTTAAACTGATGAGCCACCCAGGTGTGCCTATAGTGTTCCAATTTAGTTTAATGGGCCAAAAAATGGAATTACATTTTAATTGGAATTTTTTATTATTATGCAAATATTTTTATATTTTTCATATATTTATATCAATTCTGTTCTTTTGGAATTGTCTGATCATATCCTTGATCATATCCTTTATATGTGCTGTTTATCAAGGTTGCCAATCTTTTGTTATGTTTGTTGCAGATATTGTTACTAATTTATTGTTTGCTTCTAAATTTTTAACACTGTTCAATATACGCATCTCTAAGAGTTTTAGTAAATTAAAATGAGAGAATGAGAAAATTAGGAAAGAAATTTATTCTCTAATGAAGTGATTTTTCATTCTTTGAACAACATCCCTATATTCTTTTCAAATATGTCGTGATTGAAAAAAGTAGCAGTCTGCCAATGAAATGTCCTGTATGTATTTCATGAAGTGTTTTTGTCCTTCTTTGCCCTCATACAGTTTGTAGTCCTGTCTCAATGCCAAAATACTTGGTTGAGAATGGGAAGATTTACCCAGTTATTGAGAATGTTTGTAAACTTAATGCCAAACATTAGGTGATCGCCCATATTTAAACGTTGAACTTAATGTTCACATCTGTTATTTATACTTTTTGAAGAGTGCTATATAGTAGAATGCAGTTTTTACTCTAGAATACCACATATTATTTTATGTGATTTTTTTAAAGATTTTATTTATTTATTCGACAGAGACAGAGACAGCCAGAGAGAGAGGGAACACAAGCAGGGGGAGTGGGAGAGGAAGAAGCAGGCTCATAGCGGAGGAGCCAGATGTGGGGGTCGATCCCATAATGCCAGGATCACGCCCTGAGCCGAAGGCAGACGCTTAACCGCTGTGCCACCCAGGCGCCCCATGTGATTTTTAAGACTTTAAATACACAGTTTATTTTATTTTACATCTTCCAGTTTCAAATGATATTTATCATTATGTATTCAGCATTTCTGGCTACTCTGTTGAGAGGAAAAAACCGGTTGACTTTTTTATTAGAGGCATAGAGTTTTAGAACTTGGAGGGTTCTTAGTATGACATATTCTAATTTCCATTTTAAGTAGATGAGCTACCTTGGGACCAGAAATAGCAAAATGACTTGGAAAAATTAAAGAGTGGGAGCCAGAATGAGGATCTGATCTTCATAGTTCTTTCCGGTCTGTCATGCTGTTGCGTTTTTGAGTGCTCAGCACGCACATAATACAATATCAGAATTGCATTCAAATGACAGAAGTACTTAATAGAATCTATTTGAAGCTATATTGTTTTGCATCCCTTTAGATAAATATAAAAATTGTATATGGATTAAAAATAAATTTCAGACTATGTGGTAATTTGCTTTTTTTTCTTTTGAAAATGTACATTTCATAATGATTTTTATGTGCATACAGATCACTGCAGAATTTACCATAAGCTTTAATTCAGTCGTTGTGTGCCTGATTGATTTTTAATTATGTAATTTATCGTTAACTTTACGTTGGTAAGCCAGAAGGTAAACAAGGTGATTCAGGTTATGAGCACCTTACGTTATATTTCAGGTTTCTTAAAAACACTTGACCCTAAAATATTCCTTGAGGAAAATAGCTGACATTAGTGGCAAGAATATATAAAACTTTGTGAATTTGTTCTCTAAATCTTTTCTCTTTAGATTTTGAACCCACTTGTTTCCAAGGCACAACTTTCCCAAACAGTCCAGTCTCGTTTAGTTAGTTGTAAAATTTTAGGAAAATTGACCAACAAATTTGATGCCCATACGTGAGTATTTGTATATAATTTTCGTCTTCTTTATTAAATTAAATTGATTTAAAATGTATGATGGTCATGTGATTAACAATTATATTAGACTTCTTTCATTCTATACTACATACAAGCTTAGCTTTCATTCCATACTACATACTTTATAGAATTCTTGAAAGTCTAGTTATTCAGATGCATTTCTTCTGATCTCACGGCATTTCAAGATCAATATGATTAACTTTTTTCTATTTCTCGTCTTAGTCTTCTCTGTCATACAGCTAGTGTAGTTTTGAGCATAAAATGGTATTATTCTATAGACTTCAAAAATTGTCAAACCTGACCTAAAGATAGATTTTCTGATTTCTTCCCTTATTGTTATGAATTCATTATTTTGAGTAATTTATTGTATTTTGAGGCTTTATGGAGAATGTTTATAATTTGTATGTTATTGCTTGCCCAGATGTTAAATACCAAGTGGAAAGAATGAAATGTTGTATAATTATGACACAAGAGTAAAATATAAAATTGAAGAATATTTTGGTCGATGGTTGTTAGACATTCTGTTTGCCTGTAGCCTTTCATCTTAGCTAAGATGTTTAACTGTCAGTCCAAAATTAACCATTACTTTAAAAAGATCCAGGCATATATATAAGCTACAAAAAACAAAAGATAACATCCAAATGTAATGACATATGCGAAAATACCATGTAAACTATAAAGCTTTCTATTAAAGTATATTTGTTGTTGTTAAGCTAAGCTAAGATTTTGATGATAATTGTTTGACAACTTTAATTATTCTAAAACACCCATTTGCATGTTCCTTTCCTTCCTTTCTAAGCATTAAAAGAGAAATACTCCCTCTGGTAAAATCACTCTGTCAAGATGTAGAATATGAAGTTCGGTCTTGTATGTGTCGGCAGCTAGAAAACATAGCTCAGGGTATTGGGTAAGTACGCTTTCAATTCCTTATGTCATATTCTTACTTCTGGATTGTCAGATATTCATATCCTGTTCCTGTGTTCCATGAAAGCATGGTGTTGAAAGGCTAAACTTTATGTGATCGTTAAAAGTGATTGTAACAAGTACCTCCTGATGTGTCTGAATTAAGAGAGATTGAAGTGAAGATGCTTAGCATTCATTTCATGTTAATTTCTTTCTTACCTTTAGTTGCTTGTTAGCATCCCAGATTCAGGAAGGCAAATGTCCCGAAATAAACCATGCTTGGACTATTGCAGTAGCATTTCTTTGGGCTAGCAGCATAGTATTGGGTCATCTCAGATGGGATTACTCAGTTGAAGTCTTTGTTTCCAATACACTCTGCACTTCCACTGTCTGCTTTGTTGCCCTTCTTGCCTTTAGGGTGTGTGAAGCTTAGGAAGGAGACACATTGGGCAGATAGTCTCTTCTCTTCTCCATAAAAACTGATCTCATGTCAAGGTATATTAAAAGAAGTTTTATCTAAGAACCATCTTGGGAAATAGTTGTTTGTTTTTTTTTAAAGGATCCTAAATTGATACAAAAAACATTGGGACCTCTCATTTTTATTATAAGTTGCACTGTTTTCATTTGGTTCTTTGTTTCACAAGCAAAGACGATCAGGTTGTTGCCTTTTGCGCAATTGTTAATAAAAAAAAATTGGCGACCGGCATTTAAGGCTTTAGGTTGACTTCAGAACATCACACAGGTTCAGGTCCTCTGTCCTGCCTACCTTGCTGAGTTGGATTTCAGTGTTGTGTTGGAAGCTTAGTATTTCAACAGAGTAATCATTTCTCTCATTTTCAGTGCAGAATCAGCTTCTTTCTGATAGATCTTCTAAGGCTAGGCTGACTCTGGATCATTGTGGACCATAAATAATTCAGTCTTGCCCAGTTCTGTGTTCCTTAACCAGGATCAGAACCTATCAGGAGAATGTACCATTGTCTTTTTGTGTTCCATTTTTGTCATCTGACATTTTGCCAGTGTTAAAAACAGCCTGGTCACTTGGGTGCCTGGGTGACTTAGTCAAGTGTCTGACTCTTGATTTTGACTCAGGTCATGATCTCAGAGCCCTGAGATTGAGCCCTGCATCTGTCTCCATGCTCAGTGGAGCGTCTGCTTGGGGTTCTTTCTCTCCCTCTGTCCCTCCTCTAGCTCATGCTATCTTTCTCTAAAATAAATAAATAAAATCTTTAAAAACAAAAACCAAAACAAACAAAACCCCCATCCTGGTCAAGTGTGTTCCAATTAGTCTTCTGAAAATTAATATTGGATTATTGCTTAAGGTTTAATTACAAAAGCAAAACTAGAATCTCCCTAGCTTATTAATGTAGAATTCACATAATAAACTAATTTGCTTGATTAAATGCATATTCATTTAATTTTGAATTCTCATATACTATTAGAACCTAGTCATAGGACTTTCATGGTATATGATGGCTGAATACTACTAAGATCTGATTCATCTCTTTATTCTCCCTTTGATAAATACATAAAACTAAAGAGAGATACACTGTTCTTTTCTTTTGGCATTGAAATCAGGATTATTGATAAGATCTGATAACCACCAACAGGAAATTCCTACACTCAAGGCTAGAAGAATCCCTGAGATGGGTGAAAGGAGGTGGGAACAGATATTTCAGAGATTGCTACTGATTTAAGAGAGAGGCTGCCACTACTGCACTGGGAGTTGTGTTCTAAGGCATTTGGGAATGAGAAGTGCTGGGAAGAGGCCTGAGAACAGTACAAACTTGGGTTTGTAATTTTGTATTTGCTGTGGCTGCAAGGGAACAATTACTGACCACTTTAGTTTAATCAGAAATGAACACCAGAAATTGTTATTCATTAATAAGATAATCAGGAAGCAACATTAAGAGATTCTTGTCAAGCTAGCACATCCATATGAAATAAAGCTGCACAGCACTAGAAAGCTAACTATGGATTGTGCACCAGCTTAGGGTCAAAGAGGACAGTTCTTAGAATAATCAGGTTAATAATGAATAGTATAATGAAGAGGTCATGCACATTTGTTTGTAGGAACACAACTGTATGGAATAGACCTTTCTTTGTATAGGGATGACTAAAGAGAAAAAAAGAAACAAATGTGGGACCTACAAAAAGATCCTTCAGTGTTAGAGGGGAAGAACACACAAAGTGCTCAGATTGGAAAGGAAGAACATACTTTTGAAGAAGTTGATCAGACTTCTAATTCTGGTGATACGGCAAATAAGATAACCTGAAAATGCTCCCTTAATGAATATCTGACAAAATTCAACATTCATTCATGATAAAAACTTTCAGGAAGCTAGGGGTGACGTGAACTTCTCTAATTGGATACAGGGCACGTACGAAAAACCTACAGCTAACATCATAGTTAATGGTAGGTATTGAATGCTTTTCCCTTAAGGTAAGAACTAGTCAAGGATAGTTTTTATCACTTCTGTCTCACACTATACTGGAGGTTCTAGCTATTGAAATAAGGCAAGAAAACAAAACCCTAAAAGGTCTAGAAATCTGGAAGGAAGAAGTAAAATGATTTCTCCTTATAGATGACATCACCATTTACATGAAAATCCTCAGTAATTTACAAAACAATGAGCAGAACTAACAAATGGATTTAAGGATATTTCAGGATACATACAAAAATATAAATCAATGGAACAGAAGAGAGTCCAGAAATAGACCCACATATATGTGGCCAATTGACTTCCAGCAGAATGCCAGAGCAGTTCAAGGAAGAAAATCTTTTCAAAATACAGTACTGGGATGACTGGATATTCATGAGAGAAAACAGTGAACATTGATTCTCACCTCACACCCTACATAAAGACTAATTTGAAATTTATCACATTCCTGAATATAATCAAATCAACAGCTTTCCAATCTGACATGATATAATATTGCTGATTTGGCATTTACTTAAAAGTTAAACATCTTCTATATGACCTAGTCATTCTACTTTGAATTATTTACCCAAGACACATAAGAATATATGTCCACAACAAGAATTATATACACGTTTATAGCAGCTTTGTTTGTTTTTTTTTTTTAAAGATTTTATTTATTTATTTGACAGAGAGAGACAGCCAGTGAGAGAGGGAACACAAGCAGGGAGAGTGGGAGGAAGAAGCAGGCTCCCAGTGGAGCAGGGAGCCCTATGCAGGGCTGCAGGGCTCGATCCCAGGACTCCAGGATCATGCCCTGAGCCGAAGGCAGACGCTTAATGACTGAGCCACCCAAGCGCCCCTATAGCAGCTTTATTTGTAATAACCCAAATTGGAACAACACGAATGTCTACCTGTAGGTGAAGGGAAAAAATAAAATCTGGTAGGTCCATACAATGAAAATGTGGTATGTCCATACAATGAAATACTATTTAGCAAGAAAAAGGAACACAGTGCTGATACACACAATACGAAATCATGGATACGTCTCACAATCCGTATGTTAAGGGAAATAAGTCAGATGCAAAAGAGTGTATACCAGATGATAAATACAAACTATAGTGACAGAAAGCAGATCCATGATTGCCTTTGTCAGCGGCAGATTGTAGAATTAGGATATAATGGGATTGATGATTGGTTTTTGCCCTCTGCCCATGATTTTTGTCTTTTGTCAGATTGGAAGGTCATTGATGGAAGGGAAGCCATGTGGGGAGGGCTAAGCAAGAACACTAGAACCAACTTCATCTTCTTAACAAAGAGATGGAGATGATTGGGTCCCCAGTATTTCTTTAAGCCTAGGCTTCTTAAAAGAGGCCAGTGGAAAAGGCACAAACAGATGAGGAGTTTCCTAGAATTGCTGTTGCTGTCCTGGCCCACCATGGAATTTAGGATTGTCTTCATCAGTATTTAGCTTGAGGAGACAAGCTACCATCAGATGACACTGACTCATGGCCAGCACCTGGGTCGATCGGTATCACACAGCCAGACCCCAGAGTTCCGGGTTGGCTGTCTGGGGAAGCTTGCTTGTTTCATTCATCTTATTATCCCTCACCCTGTATTTTACACATCTCCTGCTGATATCGTGGAAGAGTTAGATTGTAATTGCCAGTATCTTGGCTGATAAAACTGGACTCCTACACAAATAATAGGATCAGGCTGTCCCCAGATTTTTGTTCTGAAAACTTAAATGCCAGAAGGGTTTTTAGTAGAAAGGGTAGTGACCTAGAATTCTGCCCTAGCTGGGGTGGAATTTACATATATAGTCAAGAAGAAGATACTCTCATAAATATACTAGCACGGTCAGTGTACATCCCACATGTACTTCCTGAAAAAGTTACTCAGCTATAATCCAGTTTGTTTAGAAGAACTAATGAGAGAGAATATTTGCATCTTAGTGTGGGTCTGCCATGATGCCTTATTTTCACTTAACTTTTATAATGTCACAAATGGGCAAAGAAAACAAATATATACTTCATAAAGAAGAAATACAAGTGTCTAATAAAGAGATTCAACCTCATTGTTCAAGCTCATTAATTGTAGAGCAATGTAATCGTTTAATGAATATACATTGAGCACCTGCCATAAGCGCTGGGTTTCATATGGGGGATGTAATAGCGAAAAAGATACAGTCCTGTCTTCAGGTGCTTAGAATTTGATAAGAGATGTAGTCAAGTAGACAGACAGTTACTGAATAATATGTGATATTTACAAAAACAATAGTGAAATACTACTTTTGCCAATGAAATTGGAAAAGTTGATGATAAATCTTTAATATTAGCAAAGGCACAGGGAACATCTGCATGTCCTACTGGGAGAAGCATAAACTTAGAGTCCTTTTGAATTCTACAATATAGGAAAAAAATTTTGCTTATCTTTTACCTGTATGATTGGATTTTGAGAGATGAGTCTAAGGAACCAGTTTATATTGAAATTTATGCATAATGGAAGTATGCACTTAGATAATATTTACTATGTGTGAGGTACTGTTCTAAGCACTTCACATATATGAACTTAATGTCCTCACAACCATCTCTTGGATGCATAGTATCGTCGTTCCTTTTTTACAAATGGGGAAGCTAAAGCCCAAAGAAGATGTTATATAATATGAACAGGATAGAAGTCTGGAAGGCCATACAATATCAGAAACTTCCAAAGCTAGTCTAAGTAGAGGGTTGTAAGTTATTTTAATTTATTTTTAAACTTCTTATGTTTTTTATAATTTTGATAATGAACATATAAAGGTGCTATTTTAATACATAGCACAGTAGTTTTTAGTGGTTTTAACATAGTTGGAAATGAGAAATCCCCATCTCTTTTGATAGGTTGAAATTGAAATGTTCCTATTAACCACTAATGAAATACAGATTTGATTTATTCTCTTTGCCTTTTCAACATTAAGAAATCATTGTACAGCTATTAAAGACCTCTTGTTTCTGAGTAGTTTTATTTTTAACACTCAGATTGTTAGGTTGGGATTGCATCAGTGCACTACTTTGGGGGAGAAAAGAAAAGTCTGTTGAAAGATTGAATGGAAATAACTTTTGACTGTAAACAGGGATAAAATCTTTATCTTAAACTATTGTCTTTCATTCTTAATAAATTAAAGGTTTTCAGTGGTATACAAATACATTCTGAGGAAGATTTGTATGAAATGAATTTTTATGACCTTTGGGCCAGAATGTATTCTCTCCTCTTTTCCTCCTTTACCTCCCATCTACTTCCTATGTTTGATGAATGTTTGTGAACTGCTAATGCTAACATTTGCACCTGTGATCTAGATTCATTTCTTTTTTTTTCTTTCTCCTTGCTTTATGCTAAAGAAGTGGGTATTGGTGATTTTCTTGGCAATTTACTCAAAATCTCACATGAGTATTTAATATATGAAGAATAAGTATTATTTAGAAAAAGATTATTGAGGTTTAATTGACATACAATATTAGTTTCATGTGTAAACATAATGATTTACTATTTGTATACATTGCGAATGATTATCATAGTAAGTCTAGTTACCAACTGCCACCTTACATAGTTACAGAATATTTTTTTCTTAGGATGAGGACTTTTAAGATGTACTCTCTTAGCAACTTTCAAATATGCAATACAGTATTGTTAACTATTGTCACTATGCTGTACATTTCATTCCCACAACTTATTTATTTAATAACTGGAAGTTTGCACCTTTTGACCACCTTCCCCCCTTTCACAGATTAATTTCTTAAAAACAGTTTTTGGCCCTCTGATCACTCAAGTCCTTAGAGCTGTGCTGTCCAACGTAGTAGCCACTAGCCATGTTTGGCTATTTAAATTAGGTAAAATAACATTAAAACTTCAGTTCCTCAGTTATACCGACCTTACTTTGAATGCTCTGTGGCCACATGTGGCTACTATGCATATTATAAACATTTCCATCATAGCAGAACCTTCTGCTTGACAGGGATGTTTTAGACTCTTTGTGTTCCGCCCTGAATTTTTTAAGGTTTTCTGTAGCTCTTATTGACTTTTTTGTATTTTATCAAATTATAATTCATACCATCTTCTATCATGTGTCCAAGAAAGCTGGCCACATTATATGCCTCCCCTTTATCAGTGTGTGTCGTTGTAATAACATCTTATCATGGGGAATAAGCAGCAACTTCAAGTCTTGAATAAGAACCACTTGTGATTGTGTTATAAATGTTGTATATGCCTTGAAAGCATGTATATTGTGTTTCATTCTTTTAGAGGGAAGATCTAGTATCATATATCATTCTTCTATATAGAAAGTAGTTCCTGTAATGTTACATTTTAGGCAAATGAAAAAGTAATTTATCCCTTGAAATCTTGAGAAAAAGATTTTGTTAAGGTTTCTACAATCACTACTGTTAAGTTTTTCTGATTAGTCCAGATCATTGGCGCGTTGCTTAATATGGAAAACTGTGTTAAAATTTATAAAATTTAATATAAACTTCTGATCATTAAGATCTCGTAGGTAATAATATTATCCTGGTGGAACTAGAATTGATTTAAGTAATTATGCAATTACTATTAATGTTTCTTATGTTTATATCATGCTTTCCAACCAGACTGCGAGCATCTGGAGAGTAGGAACCCCGTCTTTATGATTTTTCCTATTATCTACAGCACCTGGCACCATGACTTGTTCTTAATCAGTTCTTGCTATAATTTATTGAATTGATTTGTTTTCTTCTGTTACTTATTGTGCAGGACAGAACTTACAAAAAGCGTGGTGCTCCCTGAACTGATAGAACTCTCTAGGGATGAAGGCAGCAGTGTGCGTCTTGCAGCTTTCGAAACTTTGGTTAATCTGCTTGATGTGTTTGATACAGGTAAATCTTCATGTGGACACATCTTTGCTCTGAAAGCAGTGTTTTCCCCTGTTTTGTATCACTGATAGGGCATAAAGGAAGATAAAGGACAGAATTTCTGACACTGTGATGAACATTAAGCCTCCCTTCCTAAGAATTTGGCTTGGTAATTAGCCTCTAACTTGTTCAACTAATTGACCCTAGGAAAGATGCTGACTAAAACAATGTCTAAATTAATTTCCCCACTTTAATATCTTAATGCTAGAAATCTCATGGCCACAGGAGGAGAAATACAATAACTGTTTGTCTGATAAATGTTATTTAATTAAAACAGTTGTTGTGGTACTGAACTGTGGTGATAGTAACAGGAATAATAATACTAATAAGCCCGTAGCTGCATTTACTTTTACTGACAGGAAGTCAGACCCTTAATACAGTAGTGGTGCCTTTCTGAAAGTTTAAGGGGACTATGGGAAATTCAGAGTATTTAGAATTAAGACAAAAATATTGCTAATATATCAGCAATTTATAGCCAGCAGATGTATTTTAAAAGTATTAATTAACTTCTGAGGCACCTGGGTGGCTCAGTCAATTGGGTGTCCAGCTCTTGATTTCAGCTCAGATCTTAATCTCAGGGTTGTGAGTTCAAGCCCTGCATCGGGCTCCATTCTGGGCGTGGAGCCTACTTAAAAAAAAAATTCATTAGCTTCTTAAGGAGGTGTCTTCTGAGAAGTAACAGTGAAGAAATTCAGTAAACAGGCGCACTGAAACTCCGAGCCCCTCCGCCTGGCATTGAAGTTTTTGACGATCTCAACTCTCCTCTCACTGCTTCTGTCCCCCACACCTCCACCACCGTTGCTGGCAGATATTTTCTGTTACGATGTGGCTAACATGGTAATTTTTCTTTCTGGGATCTGTGTGTGTATTAATTTCTACATGTGCAGTGTAGGTTACTAGATCTAAAGTATGTTTTATTTTGTTTTGTTTTCCAGATGACAGAAGTCAAACTATACTTCCCTTAGTGAAATCATTTTGTGAAAAATCTTTCAAAGCTGATGAATCAATTCTTATTTCCTTATCTTTCCATTTAGGAAAACTATGCCATGGACTATATGGTATGATATATCTTAAGAATTTCAAGATTGTAGATAATTTTTTCCTTTTTCTTCTATCTCGGCCACTAAACTTCAGCTCTCCAGTTGTAAAACCTCTCCTTTAAGTGTGTAAAATCTTAAGAGGCCTTAGATTTTTGATAGCATAATTTAGAATACATTTAAAAATGACTTTCCCCCCAATAGAACCTATTTGAAAGAACAGCGACAGAATGAAATAGGCATTCTTTTAAATTTCTGAATATTTTACATTGATGTACCAGTTGGCATATGATAAAAGAAGCTCACTTATATTAACTATTGGTACATAGTAAGTATACCCTAATTAACTATTTCCTGGATAATTAATATATCATGTGAGCATTTCAACTTAGAATCAGCATAATACAACTTGGCATTTTGAACATATTACTCAGTTCTTAGCTTACTATAATAATGTTAGCATAAATTAAGTTATAACCATCTGGCATAGTAAAACATTTTTAAAAATGTGTATTGTAGACTTTTAACAGGCTGTTGAAAATAAGTACTACAGTGTATGATGAGTTCCTAGCTCCCTGACATAGTTTATGAATGTGGAACCAGTCCACTGATCAAAAATATTTTGAGTTTGCTTTGCCATCTTTTAGATTGAGTTTTTAAGCGCCTTCTCTGCAGAAACATATACATGTCTTTTCTGCAGATAGTTTTAGAATATTTATGATAAATGAATAGCAGTGATGGCCCTGATATACTATCATTGTAGTGACTTGTTAGTGGTCTGTGGTCTGGTAGATACTGCAGAAATTAATGCAGTTGTAATTCCTGCATTGTGTAGGCTATACTATCAAAATTAAAATTAAAATATTATTAAAATTAACAGAAGGTGAAACAATTGACCTGTTGGATTTCTTCATAATAGGTACTCTTCCCTCACTGTTGCTTTTATTTATGTTCTTTAGCCATTTACTTGACTATTTGGCTCCAATTATGTATGTATTGTACTTTGCTCTTCTCTCTTTATTTTTGTTTTCAATTAAAATGTTGAACAAAGGTTTTACGTTCGTTTTAGGAATTTTTACTCCAGATCAACACTTGAGATTTTTGGAGTTTTATAAGAAACTCTGTACATTGGGTTTGCAACAAGAAAATGGACACAAGGAAAATCAGATTCCACCCCAAATCCTAGAGCAGGAGAAGAAATATATTTCAGTCCGGAAGAACTGTGCTTATAACTTCCCGGTAATAAATTATGTATTTGTATTGACTAAGCATTTTGATTATAACTTTAAAATTTATGAATAGATAGCATTAAAAAATATGGCCATATTTGACACCTGCTTAGCCTTATGTCTGGTATATACAGTGGGTAATAAGTAATACTGGTGTAACGTATATTTATCTTTATGTATAAATTAGAACTGTATGTATGCATTTGGATCTTCCAAATATAATCTCTATCTAATTATTATTCAGAGGACATGATTTCAATATAAATGAAACGATTGTAATATTAGGTATTGATGCATGTTTTTCTCTCCTCCCACTCATCTTCTCCCTTCCACCTCCACCAGGCCATGATTGTTTTTGTTGATCCTAAAAACTTCCACATGGAACTCTATTCTACATTCTTCTGCCTTTGTCATGACCCTGAAGTACCAGTCAGATACACTATTGCTATTTGCTTTTATGAAGTAAGTCTGAAGAAGTGATATGACTTTGCAACTTTACGTTTGTTGTTAATTCCACCGATGAATGCTAGTTGAGTTTTTGGTATTGTGTACACTTCTGTTTACAAAGGTTTTTAACAAGATATAGGCTCCATATGTCTTTCATATTATGTTCCTAAATGTTATTTTAAAATTCCCATAATTCTCTTAGTATGTTTATAGAATTCATTTACATAAACACATTATAATCATTTATCACTTACTAATCCATTCACTCTGTATATCTATGCTAAGTGCTTACTTTAAGCCAGACATTGTGGTGTGAACATGGGTATTGCAACTTTGCTAGTAAAATCAGTTTTTATATGCTTTACAATATTTATATTTAACTTTGTGTCTAAACTCAAGAACTTGAGAATAAATGGAAAATTGAGAGACAGAATATTTAAATTTATTGGGTTTTTTACAGATTTTATTTATTTATTTGAGAGAGCGAGAGAGCATGAGCAGTGGGAGGGGTGGAGGGAGAGGGAGAAGCAGACTCCCTGCTGAGCAGGGGGACTCCATCCCAGGACCCTGGGATCATGACCTGAGCCGAAGGCCTATGCTTGACTGACTGAGCCATCCAGGCGCCCTAAATTTATGGTTTTTACTGCAAATGAATCATGTTTCGTGAACATAGTTATTAGGTTCAGCTATTACAACTCTCTGTAAGAGCAAAAGTGAATTTAAACTTTTATGATGAATGTCATTGACTGCTTAACGCTTGAGGTTGGAATTTGGGTACGTGTCTTAGATGATCCCAGTAAGCATATGTATGCTGTAGGTGCAGTAAAGATGTATAAACTATAACTTATCAACTCAAAACATAAATATCTCTTTATAAGAGCCATAATAACATACTTCCTTTCTTTATAAGAGGTATCTAAATATTCTTAGTCTCAATGAGAGGATGTCAGCCCCTTCCTCACACTGTGTTCCTACAGCAGAGTGTTGTGAGGTTATCTGAAAGTGCCCAAGGTATCCATAGCATCATTATTATTTTGCTTAAGACTCTTGGCTGTTGGCTGATAGTCTTTGCTTCATTTAAATAACATTTTTTTCTGGTATGAATGAAATGTTCATTGTGCAAAATCTAGGACAAGTTCCTTTAAATGGTACAATTAATTAAAATAATTCCAGTGTTGCACAATTAAGTCATCTTTGTAAACATAGCTATAGAAATATGCTTTTGGAGGAGGGGAAAGAACAGAGGGCACTGCTAGCTGAGTGAAGTATCTGTCTCCGCTGTGCATTAAGGGGGCACGTAGTCTTGGTTATTGTGCGTGCTTGTGTGTTATATGAATGGTCTCTAGAGATGGTTTCATAAGGTTAGCATCTGAGAACGCAGTATTTATATAATATTAGAGTTTTTACTTATGTTTATTTTTATCTCATCCCTTTCATATTTCATTTTTTGTGTGTTTTATAGTGGACATAATATGTTAACACCCTATAGATAAACATCTTGAAATGTGTCCATAAAAATACTTCACTGGTAGGAGTGAGTTTGGAGATCGTTGCTGTAGCTCTTTACTGGGTGGCGGGTTGCCATGTTCTCTCCATCATACTGTGTAGGTAGGCTGTTACTAATACTCCATAAAATAGACTGTTAGTCTAGGTTTATCCTTTTGAGTAGTGAAAATCCACTGGTGAATTTAAATTTTTCTCACTCCGCTGTTGTTAAATTCTAATAGTTCTTTTACTATGTCCTAACTTTAATCTTGTTTTTCAGAAATATATTATTTTGAAAATATTTTGAACAACTCAGAAACAACCCTGTAGAGCAAAGTTTTTAAAATACTTTCTTTATCCAGGAAGCTCCCCCCCCACCGACCAAATAAAATTTTACCCAGAAGCCCAATATGTAAAAACAAACAAACAAGCAAACAAAACACCAAACCCAAAAAAGAAAAGGAAAAAAAAAAAAAGATGACATAGTAACTGGTGAATTTACCATTGTGGGTTCTGAGTTTGCCTGGAGGAAGAAAAGCAGATTTATTCACAAGGGAGCTAGAAGAGAGCCTCCCATCTCCTCTTGTGCTGGTTGAAGTCTTTGATGGGAAAATCTTCAGTGTCTTGCTTGCTTAGGGTCCCCTCCATGCCCGTGTCACACTGACCTCCTGTAGCGCCTGCCCTCTCCGGGAGGCGCTGGACCAGAATGCATGCTCTTGTGGCCGCGATGTCCTGTCAGACCCTGCTGGCTGCTGTAAGACTTTAAAATATGGGCTAGAGGTGTCCACGGGCTTACTGCTTGTGATACGAAAATTAGCCTCTGATAAATCCATCCCGTACTTTCTACGCCCATGTGGGCACTGACTTTCCCAGCCTCATGTGACCACACTCCAGAGTGTCACAAAGCAGACTAAAAAGCTGGTTTTCTATGCAGGTAATTTTTCTAGAAATCTAATTTTTGTATTTCTGTTGTAACCTAGTTTCGTTTTAGAAGACGTGTCTAACAGGGATGTATTTTGTAAAATCTTTATTATAACCTTTAGATGTCTAGTAGTTTTAAGTCTGAGAGACTTTATCGCTCCATTTCAGGTATCTAAACTTCTGAATTCTGGAGTATATTTAATACATAAAGAACTAATAACATTATTACAAGATGAATCACTGGAGGTAATATCTTCTTACTCTTTGGTTTTTACTTCTTTTTGTTAAGTCTGAATATTATCACTGCCCTTTTTCACCCTGCTTCTTAGGAATTGCGTGAATTCTTTCAGCTGACTAGCCCCCAAAGCGTCAAGACAATGTGCCATTGTATCATAGACTGAATGTTGAGATCTTTAAAAGAAAAATACTGGGTTTTAAAATATGTATGTTTATTTGTTTATTAAGAAAAATTTAGGATATACCAAAAGGTAGACAGACAAAAAGATGCCTTTAGTTCCAATCAGTGTTTCTGTTTTGTTATATTTTTAAGTTTTTCTTTTTTTTTTTTTTGCTATGAAAAGGTTTTTATTTTACATAAATGTAATCCTATTTTATATCACTTTTTATATCTTTTTTTCTCTCAACATTCTTTGGGGAGTATACTTGGGGAAACTGAAATACTTTACTTTTTATTTAATTAATTAATTAATTAATCTATCTATTTATTTATTTTAAAGATTTTGTTTATTTGACAGAGACACAAGTGAGAGAGGGAGCACAAGAGAGTGAGTGCGAGAGGGAGAAGCAGGCTTCCCACTGAGCAGGGAGCCCGATGCCAGGCTCCATCCCAGGACCCTGGGATCACGCCCTGAGCTGAAGGCAGACGCTCAACGACTGAGCCACCCAGGCGCCCCTGAAATACTTTACTTTGATGCTGCATTTCGTATATCCCGTTCTTCCAAATGACTACTAGCTTGCCAAAGCTCAACTCATCAACATTTACACATTGCTGAGGGTATTATTTGGCTTAAATTGCTTTTTAGAAGTTGAGAGGCAGTTTCTCAGCATATTGGTTGTAGAGAAGTAGCTGTCTCAGATCTAGGTTATTTGAACAAACTATCAAGGGGCAGATATACTAAACTCTTTTCAAAGGTAGTTTTAATCAAGACAGTTGATTGTTTCTAAGACGTTCCAGCAAGAAGAGGGCAACGTAGGAAAAGAAGTTCCCCAAATGTTGTTTGGTAAATAATAGTGTTTCTGCACAGAAATTGCCATAGGAGGCTGATCTGGCTTAGAAAAACAGTAGCTGCCATAACAAAACTCGATCTCTCTGTTAAAAGGTACTAGATGCCCTCATAGATCATCTTCCAGAAATCCTTGAACTTATGTCTACTGGTGGAGAGAGCAGTGTTCAAGAAAATAAGGTAAATCCCATATATCAAAGAAATTCCTGAAATGTTTTAAATATGATCTTACTCTACAGAGTCGTTGCGGGGAATCAACGCGAGAAGGCGTGGAAATCATCTAAAGTAGTGCTTGCCCCATAATAGCAGGTGCTCAGTAAATGTCTGTGGGAGCTTCAACAGCCTGAATTTCCCCTACAGTTCTTCCATTACCATGATTCTTATTGTCCTCGGATTTTCCATTCATAGTTTCAGTTTTTATTAGCATTAATTATAATTCCAAGAATAGCATCTGGTGAGGACAAAAGAGTAGGAATGTAGAAGGTCAAAATTTTCCAACAGCCAAATATGACAAATTTTACTTTAGAAGGATTGAGTCCCATTCTGTATTTCAAAATTTTGTTTTCAGTAACCATGTATTTTACTTACGGATTTTTAAAAACTTATTTGATTTTGCCAGATAATTATCTCCCTGTGACAACTGAGATCCTCCTAGGTTCTGAAATGAGTGAGAGTGTTTCTCTCCCCAATGTATTATAAGACTGAATAGTTCAACGGAATGCTGCAATTGATTTATTATCATCCATCTTCTGATGTTGCTTTTTTTCAGTTATCATCTCTGCCTGACTTGATCCCAGCCCTCACAGCCGCTGAGCAGCGAGCGGCAGCCTCCTTGAAATGGAGAACTCATGAGAAGCTACTGCAGAAATATGCCTGTCTGCCACATATCATATCAAGTGATCAGATTTATTATCGTTTCTTACAAAGAATGTTCACAATCATGATGACAAATGTAAGCCCCGTACCTTTTATCTAATTCTTTTAAACTCACACCTGATTTTGGAATCACCAAATTCTTCCCATTCTCAAAATAGTACAACAAACTGTGTTTATTCCATTTTGCCCCGGAAGGATGTTATCTTCCCAGATCCCCGAGGGGAAGCTCAGATTTCTCTGTGCTCCTCACTAATGCTTGTTTTTGAACATTGTCTACATAGCTGCATTGAAGAATGAACAGGTGGTACCTTTACTTACCCCTTTTTCCGTATGTTGCCAAGGAGAATGCAAACAGACTCACTTCAAACTTGATAAAGTTCTTCTCAAAAGGCAGGTTGTCAGGAGTCTGTGATCTCGACTGCTGAGTTCCTTTTGCTCTGACATACACCTTTTGTGTGTCCTGGCCTCAGAGCCTACCCCAACTATGCCATGTTGCCAAGACATCCTGTAAGCCCCTAAATCTTTGTGAAGTTGCTTTTTCTTTTAAAGTGACTCTAAAAAGTGGCTGTGTAACAGACAAAACTTATGTTAAAAACATGATAGTCTACTATGGATAACCTTAAAATTAGAGTCAAAAGCAGGAAAAAAGGGAAAAGGTTTGTACTCAAATCCCCCAGAGAGTAAGTTGTCTATCTCTTTCACAGAAATTTCAGAGGTTTTTTTTTAACCCACAGTTCACTGTGCATTTAATATGATGTCTTCCTATCATTTTTGAAGTATGAAAAAGTCCCCATATAACGTGTACAAACGTAGAAACTGTTGAAAAAGTGCTTTATATTCTCATTGTTCTCAATAAAAGGGAGTTAATGAAATCTAATAGCCATTTCAGAAAACCAAAATCAAGTTTAGCTTCAAAGGATAAAAAGAAAAAAAATAACATTATAGGTGTCATTTGTAACGTAAGTAAAAAAAAAAAAACTGGGCATACATTTCATGAAATAACACTTCTACAGGTTAATTTCATTCACTAAAACATAACCTACAGGTGAAGGTCACATTATAGCTGTAACGGTCTTCAGAAATGATTTTGACATCAATGACTCCCTTATCAGAGGACAGTACGTGAGTGTGCCACACAGGAAATTTCACATAAAATTGAGCAGAATTGATGAATTATTTTATTCAGAAATCACCTATTTGAGTGGCTGCTATATGTCAGGAGCTGTTTCTGGAGTCAGGGATGTAGGAGTGGATAAGACAGACAGACTCCTGCTCTTAACGGAGCTTGTGTTCTAAAGGGTGGTGGCGGGATAGTTAACACAACAGGATGAATGATGTGTTTACAGATGCTGGCAAGTGCTGTGGGGTTCGATCTTAATTGTTTATCTCAGCCTGATGATTTAGTAGGCATGCTGTGTTTACAAAGCTAAAAATACATAATCCGTATTTTTAACTCCACTTATCAAGAAAGAGAAATGATTTACAACATAGAACGTGAACTAAGTACCTGTAAGCCTAAGAGATTGTTTTGCTCTTTTCTTTTACGAGGCAGTAATTCCACACTTAAAAGGAGATAGTGATTATTACAGCACACTTTCCATGATCAGAGAGGATGCCGTGGAGAAAGAGGAAGATTTATATTTTTAAATCCATATCCAGTGGTCCTAATACTCATTCATTCATTCAGCAAAATTTATTGAGTGCTTACCATGTGCCAAGCACTGTATTTTGGGTACCAGGATACGACAGTGAACAAAAGAGACAAAGGGCGTATTATCACGGAACCGGAACACCAGTCGTTCATCAACCTCACACCTGTTAGGTTTAGCGTCTACTGATGATCCTTCCTGAATCTGTTTTTATTAGAACTGCAGAAGAGTGATTTTTAAAAATTCTATCCCTTCTACATTTTTCATGGCATTCTTCTCTGAAGAGATGCTTTACTTATCCATATGGGTAATTTGATGATGCTGAAACACATTTCCTCATGTGATCCTTAGTGTTTTCCTTCTCTGATCAATTTTCAGAGCTAGGAGTTGGTGCAGGAGCCACTTCCAGTGGTGACAGCCGGGTTTTGTTTTGGTTTTTTTTCTCTCTTTCGGGCTCATTCTCTAATATCAAATATTGTTTTAATCAACTGCAGTCATTATCGGTGTACTCTGATTGTCACAAGTTAGTCAGGCTGGCTCTTAACTTGTTTTTGATATGATTACATTTGTCTTTGATTTCTGGCCCAAAAAATAACTTATGTTTTACTGTGAGGTACAAAATATACATATTTTCATATGACTAGTATTTATGTGTTTGAAATTCTCTTAGTATGTACAAAATGAAAGAAAAGAGTAACATGTTTTTATTTAGTTCATTTATCTAAAATTCATTTTTTAAATTCCAGTGATGCTTCTGTTTATGTACATTTCTTGAACTTTTTGTTCTAATTCATAGTGAATATTCTCCTTTTACATTTAACACATTAAAAACACCACACAAAATAGTACTTAATAGAAAGAAATAGCTTGTATAAAATACAGAAGGAGGTTGCAGGAAGTACAGTCCCAGCAATGTAAAGTTTTATGTTACTTGAATTTCAAGGATTCCTACTATAATACTCTGAATCTTCAAGAATTAAATGTTATCGTATTTATATGTGAGCCAAGATGATGAACATGAATTTTATACTGGACACAATGTATCTGGTTGAGAGATTTTTCTCTAATATATAATTTGAACCAAAACCCAGTAAAGATAGATGATTGAATTCATTTAAAATTAATGAGTTCTGTTTAGTAGTGTGACAGAAATTCAAAAGACAAAGGAGCATAGAACACTAGTAAGAGTTACTGATACGGTGTCCCTTGGATTCTCAGTTGTATCTGTGGTATGGACCAGGGAGTTCAGTGAATGACACTGAGGTTGAAGGGGCAGAAGGAAGCCGGAAGGATTGAAGAGGATACCTGACCCTGAAATCTCTAGATTTTTATTTTAGAAGTGGCACGCTTTTGGTGATGTATCTGACACAGGGCATGTTCTTGCAAATACTTGTTGAATAAATGAATGACAAGGTCCAGGGAATGGCTAAGAGGATGGGTGGCTGAATTGCACTACTGGGTATTTACCCCAAAGATACAGACGTAGTGAAGAGAAGGGCCATATGCGCCCCAATGTTCATAGGAGGATTGTCCACAATAGCTAAATCGTGGAAGGAACCGAGATGTCCTTCAACAGGTGACTGGATTAAGAAGTTGTGGTCCATTTTTACAATGGAATATTACTCAGCTATCAGAAAGAACGATTTCTCAACATTTGCTGCAACATGGACGGCACTGGAGGAGAATGCTAAGTGAAATAAGTCAAGCAGAGAAAGACAATTATATGATTTCTCTCATCTATGGAACATAAGAACTAGGAAGATCGGTAGGGGAAGAAGGTGATAAATAAAGGGGGGTCATCAGAAGGGGGAATGAAGCATGAGAGACTATGGACTCTGAGAAACAAACTGAGGGCTTCAGAGGGGAGGGGGGTAGGGGAACAGGATAGACTGGTGATGGGTAGTAAGGAGGGCACGCATTGCATGGGGCACTGGGTGTTATACGCAACTGATGAATCATCGAACTTTACATCGGAAACCAGGGTTGTACTGTATGGTGACTAACATAATATAATAAAAAAAGTTAAAAATAAAAGAGGATGGGTGGCTGAGACGTATTTGGGGAGAATGTCACTTAAGCTGAAGTGGCAGAGAGAGGAGAGTCAAATATAAATCAGACCTGGACGATTTGGAAATAACCATGCCAAACTACATGAACTTTGTAATGTGATACTTTGGTTGATTTGCCTGAGTGATATTAACACTAAATTACGAAGATACTTCCACAGTGATTTGAGAGGCCAACACTGTTCTTGCTTTTGGCCAAAACTGAGAATTGATTTGTGGAGCAAAATTGTGCTATTCGATTGGTTTAATTGTCTTTCTTACCTATTTCTTTTAAGAATGTCTTGCCTGTCCAAAAGGCAGCTTCACGAACCCTGTGCATTTTTCTACGCTATAATCGTAAACAAGAACAGAGACACGAGGTCATTCAAAAATTAATTGAACGTAAGTATTCATTGCCTCTCATTTTGAAAAACAGAAAGTAAACTGGCCTTAGTTAGCTCTGACTGACTTTGTCATTTTGCCATGAATAGTTAGGCTGATTCTGGTAAATATCTAAGTGTGTTTGTATTTGAGTTTTGTAGGTTATTTATTTTTTTATTTATTTGGTTTTAGAAATCTATATGACGGGATCAGTCTGTGATGCATGGGAGTAATTAGTCTGGGCCTTCTTTAGTGAGTTTCTACGCTTGAGAAATTAAAATAATGTATATTTATGTTGAAAGTCTAGTTTCTACCTTGATGAAATGGCATTTGGAACTAAAATATGAGTAGAATATCCATGAATGTAGTAATTTATTTTATGTTTTTATTTTAAATATTAACAGAATGAGGGGGTTTTGGTTTGTTTCCTTGAGCAGGGTTGATAGTACACGTAAATTTGAATCTGGTAAGCCTAGGTGGTTCATAATGTCTTCAAAAAATTAAGTCAACTAACAAATGCAAATTTATTTTAAATTACTAAGGGCTAAAATCAAGATAAAAACCTTTGGTTGAAGTGTTAATTCTAGAAATAGTGGCATACACTTATATATCCTTTTTAATTACTATATACTTACTTTGACCATAATGTCTTAATGCTTTTATTAAACTCTGTTATCCAGCATGGGTAGGTAATGGGATTTTCTGATTATTGAAGTTTACCATTTTAAGTATGGATCATCACTTTCCAAAAATTAGAGTGTATAAAATTCTGTTTAAGAAAAATTATGCTCAGTATACTTTAATCTTTCTCTTTTTTACTCTGGTTTAATGTAATTTTCATTTTTCAGTGGTAGGACCTCACATTTAGAATCAGTTTTATTTTGTAAGGAGATTCTGTTTGGTTTTAAATATTAAGTATTTTGCTTTTGAACATTTGTGTAATAAGGGAGAAAATAATCCTTTAAATGTTAACCTGAGTTATTGTAATTCAGTGTTTACATATGACTTTAACCATTTCAAAGCATTCTTATGGAAATGAGACAAAACAGTTACTTTGATTGATCAAATATAACTTCAAAGTTTGAAATTCTACAAACTTGAATTTTTTTAAATGATTTTTTATTATATTATGTTAGTCACCATACAGTACATCCCCGGTTTCCGATGTAATACAAACTTGCATTTGAATTCCAGCTCTGAACCTACCAGCTCTGTGACTTTGACCTCTGAATTTCCTCACAGGAGAATAAATCTATGCTTATCCCATTGGATTGCTTTTCAGGATTAAATGTGTACTCATGTAAAGTACTCAGTACATAATGGGTGATCAAAAATAGTATATATATTCAATACTTAAAAATTACATTTTTTCTGGTTTTTGAGATGTCATTATTTTGGGAGTCTACAAATCTGGATTGGATAATATGTTTTTTTTTCTCTTACCTCTTGTATTTGCTAAACAAATTATGGATACAAAGAACTTGTCATGGATTTTGTGTGTTTGATTTTGTCACATATAATTTCATGTAGGAAAAATTGAACTTCTCTTTTTTGTTATTGTTGTTTCTAGAACTGGGCCAAGGAAAGAGTTACTGGAATAGACTTCGATTTTTGGATACCTGTGAATTTATTATAGAGATCTTTTCCAAATCATTTTTCTGTAAATATTTCTTTCTACCTGCTATTGAACTGACCCATGATCCTGTGGCAAATGTGAGGTATGGTACCAATCCAAGGAAATGCTTAAATGAATTTGAAAATGAATTGCAAGCAGTTGACAAAACTTATTTGAAAGGAAATGAAATCATCTCTACCTAGGTCAATATGACTTTTAAGCATAGCATTGACCCTAAGAGAAAGCAAGCTGCCAATTCAAAAACCAAATGAAGATTAGTTGAACATTGCTCCATGAATATTGGTTATTTTGAGGGGTAAGAGATCATTGCATGGCAGTTTTTCAAATGAATTTGAAAAAATTGTACTTTTAAATGTATCTACTATAATATATCTACTTATCTACTATAATGAACATGCAAAACCTTTCCCATAGTCAATTTAAAAAAACAAGTAAATAATTTATACTTATTTTGAAATTCCTAGTAGTCCTAATTGATGAGCCTCAATAGGACTTGGAAGGATAATCTTTTTTTTAACTGTCCCAGTCGTTTGTTTATTGAGAGAGCGCAGTAGTCAAAGCCAGACCGGCAGGCTTCCCCTGCCACTTGGATACACATATTGGCATCAGGAGAAGGTTGAGTAGATAGTCTTAATTTATGGATCTTCCAAGACTAAAGAAAAAATAACAAAGTTGGCTTGGTGAAGTTCTGTCCATTTTTAGGGGCAATCAAGAAATTGGTTTTTGTTTTATATTTTTAGTGTAAGAAAATACAGAAAATGCCACTGCATTGGCTTCAGTATTTTGTGCATCTCATCTGTGCTAAGTAACTAATGAATCTAACTACGTTGTTAACATGTTGCAAATTAAAGTCCTGACTCTAGAAAAGCACCTCCCAGCGTAATGAATTATCACTTATCAAGCAGTTGACAAAACTTATTTGAAAGGAAATGAAATCATCTCTACCTAGGTCAATATGACTTTTAAGCATAGCATTGACCCTAAGAGATAGCAAGCTGCCAATTCAAAAACCAAATGAAGATTAATTGAACATTGCTCCATGAATACTGGTTATTTTGAGGGGCAAGAGATCATTGAGTGGCAGTTTTTCTTGGTTTCCACTCTTCTGCCTGGGCAGCTGCCAACCAAACAAATGGGTCCAGCAACATCATTCACCGATTGGCTTTTGGATACAAAAGTGATTGCCCAACTCTATAGAGATGTGTAGGTAGAAGGAAAGCCATCACAGGCAAGAGCGGTGGGGTCGTATGGTTAGGAGGAGGGTTTCTGGAGCCACACCGCCTGAGCTGATTCCCAGCTCTGTCCTAGCTGTGTGTCTTTGGGCAAGTTACATAATCTCTCTGCGCACCAGTTTCCTTAGTTACCCAATTCATAGGGTGTCCTGAGGGATAAATACCTGAGATTGCGTAAGTAAAGAATTTAGCTGACCGGAAAGCTGTGATACCTAATCTTAAAATCGTTATCATCTCATGGGCCCAGGATTCTCACAGAGATAAATCAGCACTATGGCTTCTGTACCGTCTGTTGAATATAGGTTTTCTAGACCTGCCTTGAGTTATGAAGAATGAAGTATGCATAGTCTATTGTTTTTGTTTTTCCTTAAGTGAATGTTTAAAATTTGAATTCACTGAGTCTAGACCATATGAAGGCTGGAAAGACTACTGGTATTCAAAGGAGCCTTCCCCTTTGCCAGAATGGAAAAAAAAAAAAAAACTCTCTTTCGGGAAGCTGGTACCTCTTAATTTAGAGAAAGCATCACCAGGATCCATGGTGAGCTCTGAATGAGTTTGAGACCATTATTGCTATGGATGGAGCTGAAAATTCTGTTGGAAGAGACTCTTTCACCTTTTTGCTTGAATGAAAAGCAAATTTTATTGTATATGAAGAATTGTCAACTGTAAGTTTAGCTGACAAAGGGTCCTGCAGACTCTAGGAATGGGACTTGGTTGTCTCAGGTTTGGCATAAGAGTAAGAGAACACTATCTGGAGAGCACTCATATGAATGAATGAATACGGCAGGCAAAACATAGGCAACGGCCTAACATCCCTCTCTAAAACCAGCCCAGGCAGAGCGGTAAAATAGTAGCTTAGCAAAGCAGAGCGTTTTCTGCACTCCCTCCTCTCTACTTTCCTGGATTGCCTCTCCCCTCTCTGGCGCTCTTCAGTCTGCGTGCTGCTTCCTTATCCATGCGGTGTAGACCGGGATGGGGCCTAGACTCTGTCCTTTTTTCTTCTCCAACTGCACTTACGGGCCGTGGTGATCCGTCCAGTCTCACGGCTTGCATATCATTCATGTGCTGAAGATTCCTGACTATACGTCTCCAGCATGGACGTCCATCCTGGACAGGAGCCATGTTGAGCTAGCTGCCCACTGAGCATTTCCATGGCATCCAACAAGCCCTTCAGACTCAGTCTGTCCAAAAGTAAATCACCGTCTTGTGCACCCACGCCCCACCTTGCTCCTTCTGCAGTCGTCTCCATCTGAGCGAATAACCACTGCATCTTGCTACCTGCTCAGGTCAAAACCTTACCCCCTTTCTGCCACCCCAGCTGCAGTCCCTCAGCACCTCCTGCTGCTTGCAAATACACGGAGTCCAACCACTTCTCACCACCTGACTGCAGCCGCTCTACTTCGGGCGGCCACCCTCTCCTGCCTGAACTACCGCTCGGGCCTCCCTGTTGTTTTCCCTCCATCTCCAACCATCCACCGTCCCCTCTCGCTCAGTCCAGTAATCAGGTGATCGTTCCAACACGTTAAGTCAGATCACTTCACTCCTCTGTGCAAAATTATCCATGGCTGCTTATGGTGCTCAAAGGAAAAGCCAGTCTCCATGCGGTGGCCTATAAGGCCCTGAACGATCTTGCCTCCTGTTGCCAGTTTGGGCCAATTTGTGGTGACACCCAAGGCAAGCACCCCCTATAGGGCATTTGCATGTACTGCAGGGCCCTGTTTGTAATGCTCTTCTCCAGATGTTCACATTACTTATTCCCTCATTTTCTTTAAGTATTTGCTTAAATAATATCTTTTCAGTGAAACCTTCACTGAAACCCTCTCTGACCACGTGTTTTGGAACTGTAACGCCCCTCCTCTGGTACTCCCTCATCTTTCCCTGCTTTCTTTTTCTCCACAGCACTCAGCACTGTCTGCTGGACATTTTACTTATTTCCTTATTCTTTCATCCCTGCCCCATCCTACAGTGTAAGCTCCACGAAAGCAGAGGATTTGTTGGTTTTATTCACTGTTGTGTCTCCGCACCCAGAATAATGCATGCTTGACTCATCACAGGCACTCCATAAACATTTGCTACATGATAGATAAACTCCCAGGCTATCTGGGGTTTGAATTTTCTCTCAATTTCATGTTACTATTATTCTTAGTTATTAAGTGCGTTCAAAAGCAAACACTATTTAATCTATTATAGAATGAAACTTTGCTGCTTGTTGCCCAAAGTGAAGTCTACCCTGAAGATCCCGGCAGATAAGCATCTGCTTCAGCAGTTAGAGATGTGTGTGAGGAAGCTCCTCTGCCAAGAAAAAGATAAGGATGTTCTGGCCATCGTAAAAAGAGTAAGTGTCACTCTTACCACCACGTCTGCATGTCTTGCATGAAGATAGCGTCAATCTGAGCTCTTCCCCGTTTTAGCTTGACAGGATGGCAATATGTGAAAATACTTAGGTCTTTGCTAGGGCAGTAGTAGTGACTGACTTGACTGACGGGTGCTACAGCTGGTAATGTTCCTCCCAAAGGGCACTCAGACATTAGCTTCTAGCACTAGTGATAACAAACGCCACGAGAGAGAGCTGGGGACATTTGAGGTACTTAATAAACACTGGTCAAGCAAATGCTTCATCCACCAGACTTGCTTTATAAGGGATTATAGTCCAGGAAAACTTTGTTGGTAAAATTGGGAAGTTCACACTTTATAGAAATTTAGCCCTGCAAGGGCCTTCATGATCGGTTTGATTTGAAAAGTTCTAGGCCTAGAGATAGTAAATGTCTGCTTCAGATCATATTAGCAAGTGGCAGAGCCGGGGCCAGAATATAGATCTCTTACCCTGAGTGCTTTCCTTTTTTCAGTAATGTAACACTGTGTCTTATGGGGTTTTTTTGTTTGTTTTGTTTCAGCGCGGGATCTTATGTGGGTTGTTTGGGGATGTCAGAAACTAAAACAGTAAAAATTTGGGTTAGTGAAGTCAAACCTGAAAATACTTTATGGTTTTCAGAAACTTTTTGCTGAATGTGTAGCTAATATTTTTCATAAGATTAAGTTGAATTAAAGTGGTTACTTCTATGAATCTGAATGTGAACTTCAGCTTTCTGATTTGTACTGAGAGGAATTAATTTATTAATATCTTTAACTTAGCATCAATGATGAGGAAAAACAGTGAATCCTTTGATTTTTTTCCCTATTGTTTCTAGAAATCATTGCCAGATGTCACATGAGGAACTTTTTAATAAAATGATTTGACAGCTTAGTATTAATTAGTATGCTCTTGTTTTACTGAAATGTGAATTCCTCTTTTACCAATGAAACTAACCAGGAATACCCAGAGTCTGGACATGCATCTGCATCTAAAAATATATTACATACTCTCTCTATATATAACATGTATTTGTTTATACCAGATATTTTTGTCCTTACCATTTAATTACAAAAGTTTAGGCAATAGGGTTAACTTTCAAAATAATAAACATAAGAGGGTTAGTTACTTTTTTGAAAGAATTATTAACTCAAAAGATAATATAAACACCCTATAGTAGGGAGAAAAGTGATTAATGAGTGGATTATTAATCTAATGTGGATAATTAATCTAATCTAAAGACTAGAGCTCTTTAGATATATGTCACATGAGGAAGTCAATCAATCCCATGAAAATTCTATAGTATAATGTTTATCAAACTGAAATCTTGGCATGGGAACCTCAGAGGGAGGTATACCGAGCTTTGGGATAAAAATGGCGTGGCTTTATGCCAGTAGTTTTTTGTTTTGTTTTGTTTTTTTTAAAGATTTATTTATTTGACAGAGAGACAGCCAGCGAGAGAGGGAACACAAGCAGGGGGAGTGGGAGAGGAAGAAGCAGGCTCATAGCGGAGGAGCCTGATGTGGGGCTCGATCCCAGAACGCTGGGATCACGCCCTGAGCCGAAGGCAGACGCTTAACCGCTGTGCCACCCAGGCGCCCCTATGCCAGTAGTTTTTTAAGATGGGAAGTAATTGTATTTAAAAGGGACATTTCATGGCATGAAGTGTAATATTTTCACAAATTTCAGCATAAAAATAAGGCTTCAAATAAATATTACATTTGCAATGGCTAGGTTTGGGCCTAGGAATATATAAACGTACTTTATTTGAGCCATCAGAGTTACTCCTGGAGAGGAGTACTGTCCTCTTTCAGAGTCAGAATCCTGGGTTAAATGGACCATTATTTGATTGAAACAATTTGTTTTAGACTAATGTGTTCCGAAAGAGAAATACTAAATTGAGAAACACTTTCAGGGCAAAGTCTTTCTTAATAGTTAGAATGTCACAATGGTCAAAAGTTTCTGCGGAAAGTAACTGAGGATTTTAAGCCAAATGAAAGTTTGCCTCATATGTAGTTAGCTAAAAGTTTTTTTAAAAAATTCAAAAATTATCTTGTATTTCTGAAAATTCAGAGAAAAGTGGCCCTGGGAGTTATTAGAAGTTTGTTAATTTGCGTGTGTTTAGTGTGTGTTCACAGTGTCCCTGGAGACTTGCTCTTTTTAAGGTCAGAGTCTTTTAGAGTCTAAATGGATCTTGGACTTCAGAGGCTGCTTAAAAATACAGTGTAAAATTGGAAAGAACTTCAGAGATTTTCTAATTTAGCCTTCCACAGAGTAGAGAAGTCTTCTCTTTGAACCTCTCTCTGGAAGGGGAGTCTTTTTGAGAAATGATTGGTTGGTTTAATTTAATTACTGCTGAATAATTTTCACAACTTTGCTTACAGACTGTGTTAGAGCTGGACAGAATGGAAATGTCCATGGATGCGGTAAGCACACACCTTACCTTATGCTGAAAGAGTATTTTAAAATTGTCAGAAACTCATCATAATGTCTCATAATTTCATTTTAAACTTTAAACTTAGTTTCAGAAAAAGTTTTATGAAAAAGATTTGTTGGATCAAGAGAAGGAAAGAGAAGAACTACTCCTTATGGAAATGGTATGTTGTTTTCTCATGCACAGACACATACTTATTCCTGACCAGTAGTAGCTGGGCTTTGTTATGAATTACTTATTAGTAATCACGCTGCTGTTTTTCTTCCTAAATGACTAAAGAAGAGTCCTGATCTTTTAAAATCTCTTTTATGAACTAGAAGGAAAACTACATTGGAGAGCCTTTAAAAAAACAACTACTTTATTGAAGTATATAATTGGCATACAATGAACTGCAAATATTTAAAGTGTTCAATTTGATGAATTTTGACATATGGATAATCCATGAACCCATTGCCATAATCAAAATGCCAAACATTTCCATTCTCTCAGAAGTTCCTCATGCCCCTTTGTAATCCATATCTTCTACTCTGGTCCCCAAAGACCACTCATCTAGTTTCTGTCACTATAAATTAGCTTGTAACTAGAATTTATATAAATTTGTTCATGTATAATATTTTCTGCTCGTGCTTCTTCCCACCATCATAATTGTTTTGACTTTCATCTATGCTGTTGTATCGATAGGTCATTCCTTCTTATTTCTGAGTAGTATTCCATATTACAGACATACCACAGTTTGTTTAGCTACCCCTTAAAGAACACTTAGGTTTCTTCTAGTTTGTGGTTGTTAGAAATAAAGATGCTATGACCATTTATGAAGAAGTCTTCGGATGGGCATATGTTTTCATTTCTTTTGGGGAAATACCTAGGAATGGAATGGCTGGATCATATGGTAGGGCATGCTTGACTTAAAAACAAAAACTGTGCCACTTTACATATCCATCGCTGTGGTGGAGGGCTTCAGTTACCCCATATCCTCTCAGCTTGATAGGGTGGGTATGTAAATCCTGTCGCATTTGTGCTTTCAAATTGTATCTCCCTGATGCCTAATGATGTTGAACATCTTTTCGTTTGTTTGTGGGCCATCCTTATCTCTAATTTGATGAAGTCTGTTTTCAGATTTTTATTAAATTTTTTAAAAAATATTTAATTTGTTTATTTGAGAGAGAGAACACAAGCGGGGGGAGAGAGAGAAGTATGCTCTCCACCGAGCAGGTGGCCCGAGCTGGGATCATGACCTGAGCCGAAGGCAGACTGACTGAGCCACCCAGGCGCCCCTGTTTTCAGACTTTCAAATGTGTTGTTTTTCTTCAGTTATTGAGATGTAAGGGTTCTTTATATACTCTGAATACTACTTCTTTGTCAGATATACATTTTATGAGTATTTTCTTGGAGTTGTGGCTTATCTTTCACCTAAAGGTGTCTGTTGAAGGGCACTTTTTAATTTTGAGGAGGTCCAGCTTATCAGTATTTTCCCTTATTGTTTATGCTTGTTTGTTACAAGAATCCTTTGTCTATCGCAAAATTACAAAGACTTCTTCCTATGTTTTCTTCTAGAAATTTTAGTTTTAGGTTTTATAGTTAGGTCTGTGATCCATTTCAGTTAGTTTTATATATTTTTTCCATCTGAATATTCAATTATTCTAGCATCATTTGTTGAAAACTTCTCTTATTGAATTGCCTTAGCATCTTTAAAAAAAAAAAAACAATTGTCCACATATGTATGTGTTTATTTCTTGACTCCCTGTTCTGTTCCACTGATTTATATGTTTATCTTTTTGGCAATTCCAAACTGTCTTTATCACTATAACATTATAGTAATTCTTGAAATCAGATCAGGTAAGTTTTTCAACTTTGCTCTTTTTTAAATTGCTTTGGCCAGTCTAGACCCTTTTCATTTTGATATAAAGTTTAGAATCAGTTGTCTGTTTATATAAAAAAATCTGCTGGAATTTTTGTTAGGTTGTGTGTTAATTAGGATTGATCTATAGATCAGTTTGGATAATTGCCATCTTAACAATGAATTTTCTAGTCCATGAACATTGTATACCATTCCATTTATTTAATCTTCTTTACTTTTTTCTACATAATTGGTAGTGTTAAGTGTAGAGTTAAGGAAGTCTTTTGTTAGATTTATTTCTAGGTATATTATGGTTTTTGGAATTATTATAAATGGAATTGTAATTTTTAATTTCACTTTCTAGAATTTTATTGCTGTCAGTTACTGTTGATTTTTGTATATTAGTCTTGTATTTGTTCTAGAGTTTTTTAGATTTAATAGGATTGTCTACATGAGCCATTACTACGTGTTTAAGTATAGCAAGATTACTTCTTCTTATTCAGTGTTTATGCCTTTTATTTCTTATGTCTAGTTGCAAGGTCTAGGACTTCCAGTATAGTAAAACACTTCCATTTGAGTAGAAGTGATGGAAGCAGTCATCCTCGTCATTTTACTGATATAGCTCAATCTTTCACCATTAAGTATGATATTACCAAGAGGTTTTATGTGGGTGCCCTTTGTCAAATTGTGGAAGTTCCCTCCTATTCCTAGTCTGCTGAGAGTTTTTATGAATGACGATTGAATTTTGTCAAGTGCTCTTTCTGCATATTTAGAAATACTTGTTTTTTCTACTTCATCCTGTTATAACATTGAATTACCTTGATTTTTTCAATGCTTAAATCAATCTTATATTTTAGGGATAAACTCTACCTTGTGATGATATGTTGTCCTTTTTCTCTTTTGTTGGATTCTTGGCTAATTTTTAATCTTCATCTGTATTCATAGTGAAACTGGTCTATAATTTCCTTTTTTGTCATTTTTGGGGTCTTTTAAATTTGGTATTAAGAGTTATTCAGGCCTTATAAAATGAAATGTGTAGTATTACCACTTCCTCTATTTTCTGTTGGAGTTTGTATAAAATTGGTCTTATTTTTTTCCTTGAGTGTTTGATAGAATTCACTAGTGAAACAGTCAAGGCCGAAAGTGTTCATTTTAGAAAGGATTTTGATAATCCTTTCTTGAAAGGATTCAATTACTTTAATAGATATAAAACTGTTCAGATTTTCTATTTCTTCTTTTGTAAATTTGATAAGTTGCTTCCCACACCCCAAATTCTCTGTCATCTAAGCTGTCAAATTTGTTGCCATAAAGTTGTTTATATTCTTATATTCTTCTAATATATATCAGATCCATGGTGATAACCCGTTTCATTCTTTTTTTAAATAATGTTTTTTATTATATTATGTTAGTCACCATACAGTACATCCCTGGTTTTTTTGATGTAAAGTTCGATGATTCATTAGTTGCGTATAACACCCAGTGCATCATGCAATATGTGCCCTCCTTACTACCCATCACCAGCCTATCCCATTCCCCCACCCCCCTCCCCTCTGAAGCCCTCAGTTTGTTTCTCGGAGTCCATAGTCTCTCATGCTTCATTCCCCCTTCTGATTACCTCCCTTTCTTTGTATAACCCTTCCTTCCCCTACTGATCTTCCTAGTTCTTATGTTCCATAGATGAGAGAAACCGTATGATAATTGTCTTTCTCTGCTTGACTTATTTCACTTAGCATTATCTCCTCCAGTGCCGTCCATGTTGCAGCAAATGTTGAGAAATTGTTCTTTCTGATAGCTGAGTAATATTCCATTGTATATATGGACCACA
>NC_048231.1:32141886-32142053 GCF_002007445.2 Ailuropoda melanoleuca
ATGCTCCTATGAACATTGGGGTGCATATGGCCCTTCTCTTCACTACGTCTGTATCTTTGGGGTAAATACCCAGTAGTGCAACGGCTGGATCACAGGGTAGCTCAATTTTTAACTTTTTAAGGGACCTCCACTCTGTTTTCCACAGTGGCTGTACCAACTTGCATTCC
>NC_048231.1:32142153-32162837 GCF_002007445.2 Ailuropoda melanoleuca
AAATGGTACCGATGATTATTGATACCCGTAAGTGGTTCTTCAGACTTGCATGGATCCAATCTGGCCTCTTGGAGATGACTTCAAATGAACGCATTCATTCATGAACTTGTAACAATTCTTGCCAAGGAAATTCTTTGCTTAAGTCATTAAGAATATTGATTCAGAATGGTTTTTTATAAGTTTCGATAAATCTAAATTGAAATGCACAGAATTGCGGATAGCCAAAACCATTTTGAAAAAGAAAACCAAATTTAGAGCTTAAACTACCTGATTTCCATACTTGCTAGAAAGCGCCAGTAGTCAAGATGGAGTGTCTATACTGACATACGTAGGCGGTTGAGTTTCCACAAAGGCTCCAAGATAAATCAGTGGTAATGGGGTAGCATTTTCAAAAAAATGATGCTGGAACAATTGGATATCTTTATTTTTTTAAAGTAGTTTCAGAGGTAGAATTTAGTGATTCATCAGCTGCATATAACACCCAGTGCTCATTACATCAAGTGCCCTCCTTGATGNCGCCCTCCTTGATGCCTGTCACACAATTATCCCTTCTCCCCACCCACCACCCCTCCAGTGACCCTCAGTTTGTTTCCTAGACTTCAGTGTCTCTTAGGGTTTGCCTCGCTCTCAATCTTCATCTTATTTTATTTTTCCTTTCCTTCCCCTATGTTCATTTGTTTTGCCTGTTAAATTCCACATATGAGTACAATCATATGGTATTTGTTGTTCTCTCCCTGACTTATTTTGCTTAGCTGGTATCTCAAAATAATTATGCTGAGTGAAAGAAGAAAGACATACTGTATGATTCCATTTACATAAAATTCTAGAAAATGCGAACTAATTTTTAGTGACTTGAGGTAGATCGCCTGGAGTGGGGGAGGGGAGGGGTCTCCAGGGTGCAGGAGGGAGGGTTGGGTGCCTTCACTCTTGATGGTGGTGATGGCTTCATGGGTGTATACATACGTCAGACTTTAAATTCGTGCAGTTTACTGTACATAAACTATACCTTAATAAAATGGATTTTAAAAGAAAAAAGCTATCATTAACCTTTCTTCTCTTAAGTTGGTCATCTCTCTTAGCACATTGGATATGTCTGACTGTACTTGCATTCCTTTTAGATGACTCATTCCGCACTCGCAATGCCAGTAGCGCTCCGACTTCCTTTTCTCCCAGTCCTTCCCTACCAAGCACCTCCCGTGGGACAGGGAACTCCGTTGATCCCAAGAGCAGTGGAAGTAAAGACACGCAACCACGAAAGGCTACCTTGTAAGTAATCCAGTGATGTGCCGAGTGGATCAGTCTACTCTCTTCTCAGGCACTCTCCTTCCCCTCAAATCCTTTCCAAAGAAGAGATGATGTCCGTAATGAAGAAAAGGTATAAATTAAAAGGAATTATTTTCACCTGCGCCTCTGTGATGTCAGCTGCTTTGTAGAAGATGATATAGATGTGACAAAGGCCCTGGAACTCTAGGGAATCAACAAGAAACTTTAAATGGCTCCCGTTAATACCCGAGATCCATTTATTGTTCTGTGAAGTGTTTGCATTCAGGGCCTTTGTCTCTGAGAAGACACTGGGTGTCATTGTTATCCCTTTTAAACACCCAGCTCACATACACAGGATGTGATCACCCAGTGCTTAGAAAGAGGGGTCCAACCAATGCCCCTGAAGAAATATTACCGCAGCCCGTAATGCAGGGCTGTGGGTCCAGCAACCTGGAGATTTCTACAGACCGTACTTGAGCTTTCACAATGTGGTTATAAAGGGCCTCTATCCTGCTTTTCCCTTGTGGTTCCTTTTTGTGCGCTATTTATACCCTGTTTGAATTGTTAAAGCCTTTGGTACTTGTGGTGGGGACGTGTAACAGGGTAGACACTCCGCATCTCCGTGGTGAGAGGTCACGTCAAGGTGGAACGGATTGAGCCAGGATGCCCAAGCCATAGCGACCAGTTTATGCTTTCATAGAGGAACCCGAGCCTTCTCATTAGAATGGAGTCTAAACAGCACTCAGGTTTTCTTTCAAACATATTTCACTGAAGTCCTGAGTATTTTCTCATGAAGTTTCTCAAATGCATCTTTTTTGCAGAAACTGCACGCTTTTGTCCCTTTTAGGAAGTCAACTATATTGTAATTTATTCTAAATTTTAATTGGCCATTGGTATATGTAAATAGAGATATATTCCAAATTCCTTTAAAAGTTAGAAAAAATTTATTGAATGGAGCTCAGGGAGAGAGTAGGACGATATAATAGCAAAAAGCAATAGCAAATTTATAAAAGGTAATGGTGATACACAGCTTAGTCTCATTAATACAAAGGCACTTGCATTTGCAGAGAATGTTCTTTGCCCATACAATTATGGCTCAAGTGATTATACTTTGAAGTTCCGTTTCAAAGTCCTGAGGATCGAGGGCAGGACGGGGTAATGGTCTATAGAGAGCCTGGCGCTGGAGCCTTGTGCCCGGGGCAGCCAAGCTCTGTTGGGCGTCTGGGCCTCCTCGTGCCCATCTGTGCAGTGACAGCGTGGAGTGATCCCTCAAGGGGCCTTCCTGTCTGTCACCCCTGGGCCCTCTTCCTCTCAAAAGCTGGCCCTGGAATTCTTTTATCGAAGAACATATTTAATAACATCAGAATGTAGTTCATTCTCTTCTCAACTTATTTCTCTAAATGTCATAGGCATTTTTTAAAGTAAAGATGGCTGAAACCTAGTATTTTGACCAGTTCTCCTTTATTTCAGATTACTGTCTTCTTCTGTTCTTTCTTTGCTGAGTGTATTTTTCCTTTTTATAGACTGAATTTTCTCTTGCTCAATATATATCCTTTATATAACATATAATTTTATCCATAGAATTATATAATCAATTACATATGATTGAGGGTTAAAAAAGGGAATCTAGAAACACTCTAAAAAAAATCACATCATTTGTTTCTTCTTTTCAGAATATTCTGAAGGAGGAGGAATGTTGGTATTACACGTGCTTTTTTTAACAGGAGACTGGATATTGAGTCCGTAACTCTATTTCCATATGATGTGGTTCTAGTCTGGACTTTCTCATGAAAGCACACAGCCGCGTGACTGGAATAGCTGACCGAGACCTACGTTGGTCTCGTTTCTGTGAAGTATTATGCAACATTCGGTGATGTGCCGTATCCAAATGAAAATCTCTCCATTTTCCTTAAAATAAGCTTATGAAGTGATTTCAGAAAGTATTAACTCAGTGTTGCTTTTCCAAAAAATTCCATGCAATACATTCTCCAGCTTTTCAGTGTCCTAGAGATGAGCCGTCTGTAATTTAGGAGTACCAGTGTCTTAAAGAGGTATAGGAGGGCATCATAGCCCTGTTGATATATTTGGGCCTATGTTCATTTCTATTGTTGTTACCCACAAAAAAGTGGGAAAAGTCGTATGAGTTGAATTGAATGCTATGTTAGATGTACGTAGTATTTGGTAATCAAAGAGTTCCAAGTCATCCTTAATGTGTGATTTCTTTTTCACTTAATCAGAATTCTCATATATTTGGTTTATTTAAAGTAGATTGTATTTCTTATTTACTTTATAAGCATTAAATGGATAAAATTTTTCATGTTTTGTTTTTTCTTTTTCTCTTTTCTCTCTTTCCCTCCCTCTCCCTCCTACCCTCCCTCCCTCCTTTCTTTCTTGACAAAGAAAATCAAGAAAATCCAATCCTTAAGTCATCTGCTTGATGAAGGAAGCAAAACAAAGACAACTGGAAATAATGTGATTCGTGGACAAAAGCTAGAGCAATGGCTGGGCTTTTTTTTTTTCTTCTTCTTTCTTTTTTTCTTTTCTTTCTTTCTTCTTCTTTTTTTTTTTTTTTGTTTTGTTAATGAATGGAAAAGAGACACATAATGGCAGCTGATGTTGATAAACTTTCCGTATTTGAAATTAGATTCCCTAGGAGGTATATACTATGTATTTTTTGAGTAATAATGTGGTTACAGAATTCCAATGTCATAGTGAAGTGCAATGAAAAACAGCTTTAGCTATACGCTTTTAGCCCTGCTGCAGAAGAGACCAGTCTGCCTTCATCTGGGCAGGAACCCATCTATTTCACTGTTCTAGAATTTTAGCACTCAAAAATTATATGAAAGTCCAAATCAACTGAAATTGCTTTAGCTAATCACTTGGAAGGGCCTGGGGAGTAAGAAAGACATTGCATCTTCTCACAGATCTCCAAGCCTGATTGAAAAGTCACACTGAAAATGGTACGAACAGCTGTCCACAATTTTATCAGTCCTACGATTGTGGTGACAATGTTGTACCTGGACATTCTGAAATTTCAATTTGGCAATGAAAATTCTACCAAGATTTCTGATAACTTTTAGCTACAACTACCTTAAAAATAATAGATTGATGATTTCATTTCCTAGAAAAACTTATTTTATAAATACTTTGTTTACATTTTAGATTGTATTTGTCCTTACTTAATTTAAAATGATGAATCTAGTTTGAATCAGCTGTTATTCCAAGCTATCATGCTTAAGCTATGTCAACAGCATTTATTTGTACTAATGTTCATATTTCCATCAAAATTTGCCTGTGGAACATATACAATTCTTAATTTTAAAATGTCAGTTCTTGAGATATACTGTATGAAGCTATTGTCAGCTTCTCTATTTCAAAATACAATCAGCATATAACTATATTGATATTAGAAAATATTTGTTTTTTAAAATATATTGATGTATGATAAAGATGATCTAATTTGTGAATGCATATGCGTGTGTGGTTACTTTTTATAATGTGAAATAATGAATAATGAATTTACTCAAAATAAAACATAGGTTAATGAGATACCAGTGTTTGTGAAAAAAGTTTTAAATACTTTCCTGCAGCTTTTATTCTACAGTTAAAGAGGAAGACAGTTCATTTTTAAGTAATGAACGAGCAGCACACCAACATCAACTATAACTTATTCAGGGGACAGCTACTCAGCTTGAGACTTGTCCAAGACATTTGTTTCCCCTTTTCCTTTCATATGGCCTCTTCGGGGCTATTTTTAGTGATTCTTAGTATACTGTTTCATTTAAGGACAGTCAGAGAAATGGAACTGTTGAACTACTCATTTTGTCAGTAGTTAAAACTTGGGTAGATTTGAGAGACTGGACAATATGGACTCAGTGAACTCAGTATTCTTTGTGGATTTCATGTAACTGTCAGCATCACTCACGTGGAACTGAGTGAGTGATTAGGGGAGAATGTGTGTGGTGCGTCACGACACATCCAGCACCTTGCTTCATACTCAGCATTGACTCTGTTGCTTTAAATAAAATGGAGAATTTCAGTTTATTTGTTTAGTAATAACTAATAATAACAGCAGAGTTAGGGGCTTTATTTTCCATCATGCGCACGGGAGAAGAGTAAAGTGCTTAGTCACTACTGCATGTAGAGTTCAGGAGTACGCGCAAGTCAGCTGCGGTCTTGTGCCTACTTTACTAAACTGTCAGAGAAGACGATCAATCAACGTAACTTTCGGGAGTTTTTTTTTTCCCCCCCGCAGAGCATGATTTCTGAAACCGTTGGCCTGTTTGCTAAGATTATACTTCCAAGGACGGATACATAAAAACAGTAAAGAACAAAGTGGTGACAGTTATGGATTTCCACGTCTATCTCAGTTTACACCAGAAGCAAGATTGGTACTCTTCGTAAAAATTCTCAGTGTAACAACTCATCAAAAAGACCCTTTAAACTAGTCGTGTGATGTCTGTCACTGCAGCAGGATAGGGATGGCTGGCTCCTTTATCTTCTTGTTAACTATGGAAACTTGCATTTTTAAGGACAGGTTCTAGAAGTCGCTAGTTCACGTTTCAAGTGAAATAACAGACCCAATAGAACTCTGTTGTACTGGCAGAAAGGGAGATCGGGCCAAAAAGGATTTTACTTACTAGAGAGGAGCGTATGGAGTCTTTCTGACATAACCCCATACACATTTAAAAATCATTTCCATTATTTGACTCCCTGAGTTCAGACATCTTATTCTGGAAGGATGGGTCCCTTCGCCCTGCAGTCAGTGAGCATATGTGAGATAGTCAAACTGAAGTAGACCAGAGTCTTCAGTTGAGTAGGAGTCTTGCAGTGAGGATGAAATGAATTGGATCAGCTCAGTAATCTGTTCTCAGTTGTTACAGCGGGTGTGACAGTGTGTGAGTGTGGGTGAGTGTATGTGTATGCGTGTATGTGTCAGAACAGTTTTTAAACCTGGCGCTTAAATATAGTGAAGACTTGTTGCAATGTTCCGACTCCCCCCCCCGCCCCTCAGCTGAAACCTTGAATTTTTGGGGTAAGGTCTATTACGTTTTTCATTAGTCTGCAGTTTTTCACCACACATAAATACTTGGAAAAGCTAAGACCTAGTGTCTTAGGGACTTCTTCAAGTAATATGGGGGGATTGTTTAAAAAAAAAGTTTTTTAAAGCAGGGAATATGGCCATTTTCTACCTCCAAGGGTCATGTGTTAGATATAGTTTTACGTGCTGTCATTGTTTTGCAGTGCACACGGGAGGGGAGGGGCGAGTGGGAGCTGAACGTTCTAGGAGTCCTTCAATAACAGTGAAGCTTTTTATAGCTGGCTTTGGCCTTATTTATTTCAGAGGATATTATGTTCTCAGAAACTTTCTTTTCTACATTTCATCTCTTAAAGGTGAGTAATTTGAACGCTCTTTTATTTCTCTTTCCACTATTTTTCCACAAACACACTTGACTATGGAATACCAACAAGTCAGTTAAGAATGTTGATTGGGCTTAGTCCTCTGTATTTGCCTCGTTCTAGGTCCTGCCATTGCCTGGCCGCTACCGAGTGTCAGCCGGTGCTCTGAAAGGAATTCAGAAATGAAGTCATATGCAGATTTGAGAATGATGAAAAGTCAGTGTTTAGAATGCTGCTTAATAGTATTACCTTAAGTACGATTCACATTACTGTGATTTATATTCATAATCAAGATGACTAATAAATTCATTTTAAGTATATTTAAACATTGGATACCAAACAGACAGAAATCCAGTTAGGCATTTAGTCAACATATTTGACACTCCCAATTAGCTAGCTTTATCCGTGGTTCTCTGAATTTGGTCCTGAAATATTTTCTTGTCTCTATCACAGAAAATGACTGAGAAAATTTCGGAGGTATTTGCTCTTTTCTCTGTAACCTCGGGACAAAGCCAGTGCTTATGTTCTGTGTAAGCAAAGTGGGTAACAGAGGGGAGTGCATGGTGCCTGTATATTTACGATGTTTTAGATAGAAGGGAGGAAGAGTGAAATGGGCCAGGGGGCTGGGGTCAGGCCATACCACGTGGGGTGACCTTGGGCAAGCGTTCTCCTTTCTCTGAGAGGAGATTTTTTCCCATGAAGGCAAAAGTGCCTGGGGCCTGTGAACGTCCTCATGACGCATGACCCGGTCTGTGCCCCCCAGTTCTTTCCTGTGTGAAATGAAGGTATTGAACTCGATCTGCGGCTCTGTTAATCCCTCTGTCAAAGGATCTCCCACACTGCGGAGTAGCCAGGGCTGCCCCGAGGCTGAGGCCACGGTCAGGACTGCCTACAGCTGTTTTCTTCTAATTTTAGTCTGCAAGAAATGGTTCTATAACAGATTAAAATGCAACCCTCAGGGCGCCTGGGTGGCTCGGTCGTTACGTCTGCCTTCGGCTCAGGGCGTGATCCCGGCGTTCTGGGATCGAGCCCCACATCAGGCTCCTCCACTGGGAGCCTGCTTCTTCCTCTCCCACTCCCCTGCTTGTGTTCCCTCTCTCGCTGACTATCTTTCTCTGTCAAATACATAAATGAAATCTTAANAGCCTGCTTCTTCCTCTCCCACTCCCCCTGCTTGTGTTCCCTCTCTCGCTGGCTATCTTTCTCTGTCAAATACATAAATGAAATCTTAAAAAAAAAAATGCAACCCTTCCTTTGCTCCAGAGGAAAGAGAGTGAAGCCCATGACTCATGAAGAATGTGTTTTCCTCCCAAAGGCTTCTTCGTCTTGAAATAGGGTTCTGATGCACTGTTTTTTTAAAGTCCAGATACGTGAGTAACAGAGAAAGGTAAAATATTCTACCAAGCTAGTCTTGAGTCAATAACAAAGGCTCCGAGAGGCAGGCTTAAAATACCAGACAGATGGTACAGACCTCTCCTTAAAATAAGTGTGAATTTAATAGTCCGGTTTATCTTGAGAATGGCTCAGACCAGCAGAGGACAAGGGGGACACTCTCTTCTTCCGCCACCCCGGGGCCACCAGACTCAGACTCTGCTGGAACGCTAAGTACTTACCCATGTCTTCAGTCAGAGGAGAGCTGGAGTCACCACACTGCCCAGAAATAGAAGCGTTCTAGAGGTTTCTTCATAGATCATGAAGTGCATTGTCTGGTCCACTTTGATGATGGGAGGCATGGAATAAGCCATAATCTGCAGGGCTCCCGCCTCTGCCTCAGTTCTTTTTTTATCAACCTCCATCCCTGCTCTGCGTAAAACCTAGAAAAGGAAATAATGTGGAAGACCATTTGTGGGGCAGTGGCGAGGAGGGGATTAATTGAGCCCCTTGACATTTTTTGCTATGGTCCTTACCTGTGGGGCCCTCCCCCCTCCTGAGATTTAGTGGTCCAGGCTCATCGGTGCTGAGAGGAAGGGTCTGAGGTTGTGCCAGGGACTGCCTTAGAAGCCCAGAACAATACCGGGGGACCCCAGACCACATTGTGGGTGTGGACCCAGGGGCCTGTCTGCCTAGCCAGTTCACGCACACGCACATCCAATCAACAAATACTTAGCATGGCCTTCGTGCTACTGAATCTTGAGGGAGCGGATACCCCCCCAAATGTTTCCACGTTGCCTGGGACCCCTGAATACTTTGACCTTCCTTTTGGCAGGCACGGTGGGGCAGGGGCCTGGTTACTCTTCTGTAGAAGCTTCCTCGGTCGCTGGTACCGCCCTGAGGCAGTGCCTGGGGTCCCTGCAGTCTCCCTGGACCCTGGTTGCCGGGACTCAGGCCACTGCTCGTGTCCGGGAGGCCCTCTTGTCTAGAACCCTCATGTAATGCAAACGCCTTACCGACAGAATTTTTATTAGAGGAGATCATGGGAACATCTGCCCCTCCAAACCAGTAGCTCTTCCACTGAGAACACCGATTCGCTGATGGACTCCATGTGGAAGGTGACCAACCTCGCTCTTAGTAGCTTCACAGGCAGAACTAAGGCCAAAGAGTCTGAGTCGGTTAGGGAGGAATTACAGAGAGGGGTGGGTGTATTAACAAAAACAATTTTAGCCATTGGTGGATTGAGCTGGTTTTCAAAGAATTGGTGAGTTCTCCGTCATTGGAAGCACTGAAAGAAAGAATGAGGGGGCTGTTTTGTAGGGATTTTCTAGAGACTTCCACAAGGGGTGGGAAATTGGGCCAGGTGACCTCTGGGGGATTCTTTCATCTTGAAAGTGGTGTCATTTCATGCAATTTTAATGACTCTGTGACCCAGTTCCATTTTGGGGTCAATCTTGAGCATTGGGAGGGAAGAGGGAGAGGTCCACATAAGAGGAATTAAATGAGTTACATGTTTTGGGGTTTTTTTTAAAGATTTTATTTATTTATTCAACAGAGATAGAGACAGCCAGCGAGAGAGGGAACACAAGCAGGGGGAGTGGGAGAGGAAGAAGCAGGCTCATAGTGGAGGAGCCTGACGTGGGGCCCGATCCCATAACGCCAGGATCACACCCTGAGCTGAAGGCAGACACTTAACCGCTGTGCCACCCAGGCGCCCCCTAAATGAGTTACATGTTTTAACAAAGTAGCTCAAAATTATTAAAACATCCAACTGGAGTGCTGTTTCAAATTTTTTGGAATTTTCCATCTAATTTTCCACTACAATTTCTCCACGACAGCATGGTATTTTATCGATGTTAAATGGTTTGCAAAAATATTTGTTGGTTTTGGTCACGTGTCATGCTTTGGGATTGGGCCCTCCTGAAGGATCTTGACTTACCTTGGGTACTTTCAGGTTTCTTGAAGTAACTGAGAGCTCAGGGAGGTCAGCCCGGAGTGAGAAGACTCTTCTTTTTTTTTTTTTTTTAAGATTTTATTTATTTATTTGACAGAGATAGAGACAGCCAGTGAGAGAGGGAACACAAGCAGGGGGAGTGGGAGAGGAAGAAGCAGGCTCATAGCGGAAGAGCCTGATGTGGGGCTCGATCCCATAACGCTGGGATCACGCCCTGAGCCGAAGGCAGACGCTTAACCGCTGTGCCACCCAGGCGCCCCGAGAAGACTCTTCTGATTGCTAACCGCTTAAGCAGTTCACACATCTCATACTTCTGATCTGGCTGGAACTTTGGGAAGAAAGTTTCCCACGTTTCTGCAGGACGAGTACATAGAATGGCGAAATGTAGACAAAAGCCATAGACTCTGAACACTAAAAAGTTCACACCAGCCTTCTGCTGCCACGGTGGCCACGTGAATTCAGCACCCGGGGAGGTGGGACAGAAAGAAGCCTGCACAAGTGTCCAGAGTGTCGGGAGCCCGGGTGTGAGTTTGGCCCCTGCCGTTTATCATGTGACGTGGGTCAGGCTAACCTCTCTGAGCTTCGCTTTCATTGCCATAGTAGGTGGGGGTGACCCTATTTTCTCTAAGAATCCGAGGACAAGCGACCTTGTCACTTGCCCCCCACCCCAGTCACAAAAGCAGAGAAGGAGCAAAGATGTAACCCTAAACCTCTCAGATGCTAGGCCCGCTTTTTTTCCAACGGACGAGTAGATGCACCGTGTCCGAATGTCAGGGGAGGATGGGGTGCAGGTGCCCAGAAGGTGCTGGAAAGGTGAGGTCACCAGGGCAGGGGCAGCAAACGGAAACTTGTCCAGCACTGCGACCGGTACACCTCCTGGGTTCCCGCACGTTTTGATCTGTTTATGAAACAAAGCACGGCCGAGAGAATCATCTGGTGTTAAGCAGATGCCGGCCAGACAGGACAGGAGGAGCCGGACAGAGAGCCACGTCGCTGGGAAAGCAGAGCCTTGTGTCAAGGCACCTCGCAGCAAGATGTAAGCCACAGACAGGAATTAACCCCCTGTCCGCATGACTCTTCTCAAAGAGTGAGGGAATTGCCCCCCACCCAGTCTCTTTGTCAACATAATGACTCCTGAGCCCTTTGGACTGTGAGGTGTTGGGAAAATTCGGAGTCACACACTGTATCGAAGTGCCTCTTGGATACACTGAGGAAGGTCTGTTTGATATCATGATCCTTGCGGATGAACGCCGAACTCCCCTGGGGGAGAGGCCCAGCCCTGGGGGTGGGGGGAGGCCGTCTTGGAGCTGCTGCGAGAGGTCAGGCCTGTGTGCGGTCCGGCTCCCCGGACCTGCAGGTGGAGTCCGTGCTCCAGCTGGACCTCGGTCAGCCCCCTGGTCCCCAGCATCAGGGAGAGGACCACGCATGCTGCCTGGAGATCTGGTGCAGCAGGCCGAACCGGTTAGAGGTGGTCTCAGAGAGCAGCTGCCCTCTGGCCACGAGCCAGGGCTCAACCTCCACCTCCTTGGCCTCAACCCGAGCTCCCTGGCCATTCTCTTTCGGGGGCCTTTGGGGTGGTCTGTGGAATCTCCAACCGTGCCTGGGCCTCTGGCACCTGGGGGCCCGGGGCTGAGCCCGGCGCCAGCCACATCTCAGCCAGGAGGCAGGGAAGCTGGAGGCTCAGCACGGCCTGCATCCGAGCAGTGGGGAGACCACAGGAGCGCCTCCGGCAGCAAGCCTTCCTCAGGAGAGAAGGCGCACAGATGGTGTTTAACGCTCGATACCTGTCTCCTCCTGTGTCACCGTGCAGTTGTGTCACCGACCCCACTTTCTTCCTGCCCGGGGTGGTCGGGCTCTCAGCTCTGCAGGGAGACCCCGAGCAAGTAGGGGCCGCATTTGTTCACCCCCGGAGCGGCATTATTTCTCAGAGCAAAACTTCCTCTGGATTCAATCCCCCGCCAGGCCCTGGGTTGCTGGGCTGAGGGCAGGGGCCTCCAGCATTCCCCAGTCCTCCCACTGCCTCCCAGCAGGCGTGGGGATTATCGAGGGTGAGGGTGAGGTCTGGGTCCCAGCCCGACTGGGTGAGGGTCCCAGCAGAATGGGGCAGTGGGGAGGTCAAGCTTGGATTCACCCACTTGGTTCACTGCCCTTGATCGTTGGGCTGGACAGCAGCCAGCCTCCTGCCCGAGCTGGGCTGTGGTGATTGGAATTCTCCCCCTGAACCTCTCCTCTGCATTCCACCCAGCCCTGGGCCCAGGTCTGTGGCCCCTGCCTCCACTGTACCCGGAGCGCCCCAGAACAGAAACAGGTGAGTCTCGGATTCGCCTGCAGCAGGCCTGGGCTAAGCCCCCCTGGGACCCTCCCAGCTGATCCTCGCAGCGGCCTGTGAACCGGGTCCTGGCTCTCTCGGCCCCTGTCACGCATCCGGGTGGGGCTGGCCTTCCAGCAAGGGATGTGGGTCTCCAAACCCACACTCGCCATCCCTAGCTGCCTCCACCCCCCACCTCCCTGGGCCCCTGAGCACCTGCATGGTTCCCATCTGAATAAACGCCTGTGGGTTGGGCGGTGCCACTTGGCTGTCCCCACACTTGGTTCTTGGGGGTCAGCTGGCAGCACCCTTGCTCTCTTCTGGGACCCCCGGTGCCCTAGGGAGGCGGGAGGCTGCAGTTCCCATCGACGGAGACCCTCATTCCGAACCAGGCCACCTGGAGCCCATTGCGAAAGAGTGAAGCTCCCAGGCCTCTCCTCCCTGATGCAGGGCCCGTGTCCGCGTCCGTGTGGACATAAAACAACAGCTGGCCCTGGGATACACGGGTGTCCCTGCCTGCTGCTTACTGGATAGTCCCAGGTAACCCCGGAAGCCTGTGTCCATCTGCTGACTGGAGCAGAATGTCTGCAGGGGTCCCTCCCCTCTCCGGGCACCGGGGGCCCTCAGGCATGCCAAGGGTGCATCAACTTAAGTAGAACCTTGGAAGGAGACATCAAGGGCTCACCGGCCACTCCTCAGCCCTGACTGCCTGGAGTAGCAGCCCCGCCCCCAGTCCTGGAAGGGGTAGGCTGGGCCCCTGGGAAGCAAGCCAGGGACCCGAGTGTGGTTTGCACAGTGAGTGTTGTGGGCGTGACGTCTCAAGCCTTGAAAGCTCTTCCTCTGGCCACCATCCTGCAAAGGCAGGCCCCCGCATCTAGGACGCACCTCTAAGCCACTCCTGTCCTATGGGTGTCTGGGGTGAGGGCTTGGCACTGCCTGGACACCCACCCCCTCACCTCGGACGCACCCAGACCCAACGAGAACATCTCTCCCCCATACCTCGCTGGTGGGACCCTTTGAAAGTCTCCTTTAATCAGCTGGCTCTTACCAGCGAGTGGCCCCCTGGTGCCTGGGAAGGTCCTTCACTCAGAGAAAGGACAGGAAAGGTTAGGGTTTGCAGCAAATATTTGCTATTCCAAAGGTGCTCCCCAAGGGACTGTTACTGATTAACATCCCGCTTGGAGGTGGTGTTTCTACAAAAGCGAAGACAGAGACAGGCTTCCCATATTTCCCAGCTGCTTTTCCAACCCGGAATACAACTGGAATTCCGCTGTGAGAGCTGCTGCTTCTCAACCCCAGGTGTTGTTCTGGAAGGATCCAGCGCCTCGTGGGATGGACTTGCTCCAGTGGCTGAGCAGCTCATGTGAAGAAAGGCGATGGTGGATCCCACAGAGGCCCCCTGGATCCCCAGTCCAGAGCTGGGCACCCCGTGGTGGTGGTGTGGGGGGGGGAAGAGACAGTAAGACCTGCTCCGCTGATCCGAGCATAAGGTTTTCTGGAATGTGAATCATACTTGGTCAAGATCCCAAAAATAAAATGCAAATCTTCCTCTGATTTATAGTAGCTGTCTTCACAGGAAACTCAGCGGGAATGAAAACCCTGGGGGTAACCGGTGTTTTCATATGAAATCAAACACCCGCAGGACTGTGAGGGTCTGGGCTCAGATGATTTTTGGCCAGGTTCTTTACCCGTCTGGACTTGCAGTGGAACATCGGTCATGTGGGACCCGGGTCACTCCATCGAGAGGGACAGTCCTGTGCAGTCCAGGATATCTGACATCTCTGACCCTCATGGGCTAAATGCCAACCGCATTTCCTCAAATCTTTGTGGAAACCAAAGTGCCCCAACATGTTTCCAGAGTGTTCCTTGGAGCAGCACCTGCTCAGCTGAGAAGGACTACCCGATGAGGTCAAGGTGAGGGGTGCAGGTGGACTTTTCAGCCTTGACCTTCCCATCTGCAATGTCCTGCAGCTGACGGGGGAGGGGCTCCTTCCTGCGGACTGGGGTGGGGGGTGGGGTTCAGCTTTGCCAGATGTCCGAGAGGGACCAGCGGGCCGAACGCTATGGAGCGCGGTGTTCACGGATGGCTTCAGGACTCCACAGATGTCACTGCGTTGCATTTGACCCTCTGCGAGGCTCTCACAACGCCTGCCAGGGTTTCAGAAAAGATCTTTCCAAGGGAAGGCCGCAGAATGTATTGGGAAGAGTGTGAGGGCCTCCGCCAGCCAACCCTGGGCCCCCCGCTATATTCACTGGGGAATGCAACTCAGCCGCTCCGTGCTCGCTTCCCCCCCCCCTTTGTAGAACGGAGTCCCTGGCCTAGGACTCAGCAGCACCCAGAGGCAGCAAGGAGCTGGACATCAAGTGCCAGCCCCCAGAAGTGTGGCTTAGAAGCTCTGTGCCTTTGGCAAGGACATGAGTTCTGCGCTGTCCCCAGCAGGTCACACTCAGTCCCTACTGCTGTCGCTGGGGCTCCTTCCCAGCTGTGCACCCTGAACTAGCTCCCCACCCTCACTCGGCCTCGGTTTTCCCATCTATAAAATGGGCTCCCAAGGCCGAACTCTTAGCACTGCTGTACCTGCAGCTCATGGGGTCGTGCAGGTGAAGAGCTTGATGCCTGGCCCGATGAGATAATGAATGGTTGTTGCTGTGTGACACTGGGTCAGAAGGGACGTCAGAGGTCACACGGCACCCAGATTCAGACTTTACAGAGGAGGAAATGTGAGAGACCACCGTGAGCTGGCTCTGTGTGCACGAAGCTTGGGTAGGTGGGAGGTGCGATGTGGAAAAGAAAAGGCTTCCCAGCCTCTGACTCCTCCTCCACCCAGTGTCTGGGAGAACAGCTCCCACCGCCCGGGCCCCGGGCCCCTCTCTATGGGCCGGCAAGGCAGGCACATGCCGGGAGCGCATGCTGCTTAGCCCTGCAAGCGGCAGGGACGTCTGTGACAAGCACTCAGCCCGGTGCCTGGCAGGGCGAATGCGGGCTGCTGTCAGCAGGACTCATGGCCCTGCCTGGGGCAGGTGGACGGACTGACAGCCTGTCCAGGCTTCCAAGAGCTACGTGCAAGGGTCTGGGTGGAAGCGGTGATTGGAAGGAACAGTTGCCTAGTTACCAAAAGCTCTTGAGGGAGCTCACCTAGTCGAGATGCAGCTATCCTTACAAGAGAAAGGCCTTCCCAAGGCCTTCAGGAGGCCCCATGAAGACAGAGGCGGGGACTGGGACGTGTGTCTACAAGTCCTGGGACGCCAGGGCCCGCCAGCAGCCACCACAGCTAGGTGACAAGCCCAGAATGGGTTCTGTCTCTGAGCCTCCTGCGGGAAAAACCCTGCTGACGCCTTATGCTCCCACTTTGGGCCTCCAAAACTGTGAAAGAATTTGTTTCTGTGTCTGAAGACACCTCTCATGTGGTGACTGATCGCAACGGTTGTAGGAAACGAATAAGTTATGTATTGCCAATCTCCGGCTGCATAGCGGGCGCTAGCGTTCCCCCCAGCACTGCGTGCCCATGGTCTCCCCACCATCCGCGGGCTGTCCTGGGAAGCTCTCACGGCTTCGCCGACCCGACAGACAGGGAACGGCATCTCCGTGGAGTTTTAACTTGCATTCTTTTAAAATTGGAAGTGAAGTTGAACATGTTTTCATAAATTCCAGCAGTGCAGATGAGGGCTATCTGCCCAGGAATGACCTTGCAAATATATTCTCTCCAGTTTTCATTCCTGTTGCAAAGTATGAATTTTTGACCAGGCAATTAAAAAACATACTTCTTATGTAGTCAAATTTGCCCATCTTTTCTTTAATTTCATCTGGACTGTGAGTCATGGGCAGAAAACCTTTTCCTACGCCTGCATTGTAGAGGAATTGACCAGTGCTTTCTTCTGCTACCCCTCTAGATCCCTTTTTCTCACAGAAATCTCTGATTCTTAGTTCATTCTTATGTATGGTGTGAAGAATGGGTGTACTTGTATCTTTTTTCCCCAATGACTATGCAGTTTTCCCAACCCTGTTTATTTAAAAGTCTTTCTTTTTTGAGTATTAAGTTCCCATGTGTCCTGGTGTCTATTTCCAGTCTCCCAAGCCTGTGTCACTGGGCTGCCCCCGGACTTACGTTCCAGAGCCACAGAATCAATTAGCAGATCTGTGTGCTTTGCTTTCACATCTGTTCAGGCTGGTTCCCTATCCTCCCCACCCCCACCCATATCTTCTCCTTGTCAGTGTTTTCCTGGCTCTTTATCTTTCTATATGGGCTTTGGGATCATCTTATCTATTTCCAAAGAAAAAAAAAATTTACTAGTACTTTTATCGGAATACCATCGAATTGTTAAATGAACCCAGAGAAGACGGATATCCAGGTGATACTGAGGTGTCTTATATAAGAAGGAGTATCTTTTCCATTTGTTCAAGTCTAATTTTGCATCTTTAAGGAGTCATATCATAATTTTCTCGATGTAGATTCTGCATATTTCTTGTTTATTTCTAAGTGTTGTATTTGGGGGCGGGTTATTACTGGGTTTTCTCCCCTGTTATTTAACTGGTTGTGATTTGTGTATATGAAGGCTCATGTTTTTGCATGTTGATGCTATCGCCTGATGGCTTGCTGAATTCTTTTGTTACATGAGTTTGTTTTATCACTAATTTGCTAGGGTTCTGCAAGTGTATTATATGCCATCTGCAAGTAGTGTTGTATTTCATTTTTTCCCATTCCATCCCTCTGCTTTCTCTTGTCTAACTGCATGGCGTAATACCCTCAGGACAACGTGAAATGGTGGCGGATATAACGCAGCCCTGTCTTACTCTTGACCTTAGTCGGAATGCATTTAGTGCTTTTTTGTTAAGTAAGATGATGGCTTTGGGATTCAGGTCTAATTATACCTTCCATATCTATCTATCTATCTATCTATCTATCTATCTATCTATCTATCTATCTATCTATATCTATCATCTATCTATCTATCTATCTATCTATCTATCTATCTATCTATCATCTATCATCTATCTATATCATCTATCTATCTATCTAATTCTTCTTTATCTCATTTAATGCTTTTTGCCCCAAACTAGGAGGGTAAGTCTCATCCTCTGGCAACGTTTCTCTAGCGCCCTCCACTGACAAAGCTTAACATCATGTCCAGATCCAGTTTTTGCAGAACAGGGGATTAAGAGAGTTCTGGAGCTTGAAGCAACAAATCAATCACTATTACTTTGGACAGTTAATTATATTTTAAAGACATTTAAACAACGTTTTTTCTTTGTTCGCATATATACCCTTTCCAGTCCTTTTCATTCTTTTGCGTAGGTCCAAATTTCCACTTAGAACCATGTTGTTTCAGCCTGAAGAACTACTTAAAATTTTTCTTTAGGGCAGGGACAAACTTTCTCAGCTTTTGTTTGTCTGGAGAAAAACCTTTATTTTGCCTTTGTTTCTGAAGGATTGTTTTGTTTCTTTCTTTTTTGAAGATGTCACAACATTCCCCTTAGTGCTTCAAAGATGTCTTTCTGTCATGTTTGGGCTTGCATGATTTCCTCCTTTTCTAGAAATAATTTCACACTTACAAAAATGTACAAAAACGATAGTGTTTCCACATGCCCTTCCCCCGGCTTCCGCATATTACATAACCACAGCACGGTGGTCCACACCAGAAAATTACAGGAGTCAAGATGGCATGCTGTCATTCGAGTTTGTCACCTGTCCCACTTCATCCCTTCAAGCACACCTGCCAGCAGCTGCAGTGGTGGTGATTTATTTGGACAGAAGAACCTGGAGAAGACGGGGGGAGCCTCGCACTACCCAGAGCATTGCTGGTACGCAGGGTCAGCTGGGGCTCGGCTCCCGGGGGGCGGCTTTAGGTCGGGTTCACAACCTTGCCCAAGAAAAGGCTGCTCCACGAGAAGTGGTCGAAGATCATGAGAAGGAAGGGCCGGTCGAAGCGGAAGGTGAGCGGCTCAGACGCCCCCTCCAGCATGACCCTGGGGCAGGTGGCTGCTTCCAAGCCCTTCTCATCCAGCTGCAGCACAGCCTTATGGACCACCTGTGGGGTACGGGGCCGAAGAAGGTGGAGGTTGAGCGCCCGGGGCATGTTGGGAGTTTGCCACCCCTCACCGCTTCCATTCCTCCCAGCCTTGGTTTTACAGGTGGCAAAGCTGAGGCTCAGAGAGGGTCACTTGCTGGCTCCTCATCTAAGAGGCAGCCCCAGGACAAGGGCCAGGGTCTGTCCCCCTCCAGAACCCAGCTCACACCTAGACTTCTTCCCTAGAAAGCGGGCCGATGGAGCCCACCACAGGCAGATCAGGGGTCTCGCCATACGCACTGGACCTCAGTGTCTACATCAGGCACTCCTTACCAGGTCCTGGGCAAGGTGGACCTTGCTCCTTTTGCACCCTGCTGGCCAAACATTAGGGGCCCGTTTCGGCAAGTGCTCATGTCTACTCAGAACGGAAAGGGGCCGTTGAACTGTCTCTTGCTGTGATCAAAATTAGGAGGAGTTCTGCAATCAGCAAAATGCTTGTGCAGCTCGTATCAGATGCCTTCAGTGAATCGGAACGGGCTAATGATCAATGTCTTCTGGGGCAGGGGAGCTCCTTGACCGGACAGCCAGGAGCCGGAGGCACCGCAAGAAGCCGGCCTGGGGTCAGCAGCCCTGCACTTTGTCTTGGGAAATGAGGCTTTGAGTTGGATAGACCCCAGGCCAAACGTCAGGCTGTCATTTACCAGCTCTGTGGCCCTGGTGAGCGATCTACCTTTCCCAAGCCAGAGGATCGTCCTTGGAGAAATCGTGGTCCCCATACGAGGAAGTGGCTGTTTGACCCCATCGTCTGCACACCAGGCATTTTATCGCCCCCACGGTGTGCCGGGCGCCACGATGGTCCAAGTCTGTGTGCTTGAGGGAGGGGCTGCTGCCACCTCAGCCGTCTCCTGCCCCCTCTCTTTCGGCCACCACACGACCCTGAGACCCCGTGAGGGCAGGGCCATGTCTCAGTAATGCAGGTGCACCCGGAGCCCAGCAGTTTGGGGCACAGAGTGGGCGTCCAATAAATGTTTTCTGAATGACGGAGGGACCCACAGAGCATAAAGGTAAAGAATGAAGGGAGAGAGTGTAGTGGGTAGACTGTCTGATGGGGCTGCATTCAGACGTTTCCCATTTTCCTGGATCCTTTTTGGAGGGGGTCCCACCCTTGTCACTAGCTCCTGTGTCACTGTGGAGACATCATATTTTCCCGCTGAGCCTCCATTTGCCCTGTTGTAAGAGTTGGGGTGTGGATAAGACCCGGGGCTCTCCACCTGGGGCTTAGAGACCTATTCATGAAGGGGCCCCATGTTCCTTATTATTATTTGTACTGTGAATTTTTTTGCGGAAAATAAGAGGGACTCTAGGGACACTTACCTTTGACAACTTCAGCGGGGCCTCTCGGGTGATGCCGGAGAAATCTGCCTCCTTGTCGAGCAAGTCTGCAATGCCCATGTCCCCCAGAATGGCCCTGAGGTCGTAGGCTCCGGAGATGACCACCCTTGGGACATACAGGTTTACCTGGCTGCTTAGGGGTAAGCAGACGGGGTTAGCCTTTCCTGGGGCTGGGCCTGCCCCCCCTCCGTCTTCGGTTTCCCTTGTGATCCCTCCAGACCCTGCCTCCCAGCCTGACACGATCTTTGTGGAAAAGGGGAAGGGACAGAACAAGACATAGGATTTGCCTCTCCCTCCATCACACAGGCAGCGTCCTCTCCGGGCCTCTGAATCGCTGAATCTTTTCTTCTCAGCTCTTCCTTTGAGTGGATTCCACCTGTGGTATAGCTGCGCCCCTGGACTTTGAAGAGAAGGGTCCCTAAAGAAGTCCCTGTGGTCCCCCAAGCACCCCCAGGCAGAAGCAGAGGAGTGGAGGGAGCACCCGGCTGGGAGCAGGGTCCTGGCCCCAGCCCTGCCACTAATGCTGTGTGGCTTTAACCAAGCCCTGTCCCTCTCTGTGCTTGTCCTCATCCACACAGCAAGGCAGTGCAGGGCAACAAGGGCACTAGATGGGGGAGAGCCACTGGCAGTCGGGGAGACTGGCCCTACCTAACACCTGCTGGATGTCCTTTAGCTTCTGTATCGCATCTAATGCACGCATGCGCTTGCAGCCTTAGGACGTTGGAAGCCAGCATCTGCAGTGTCCCCACAGAGAGAATGAAACTCAAGAGGAGCTGAGGAACTTCCCAAAGTCAGACCACTGGGAAGCAGCAGAATCGTGGAGAGGCCACGAGGAGTTGCTTCAAAGCCCCCTTGCCTCATGGGAGGACGGGGAGGGGGGAAGGGAGGGGGGAGCAGGATGGAGGGAGGAGGTAGAAGGAGAAGGGAGCAGGAGGGAGGAGGGAGAGGGAGGAAGGGAGGAGGGAGAGGGAGGAAGGGAGGGGAGAGGGA
>NC_048231.1:32162961-32191334 GCF_002007445.2 Ailuropoda melanoleuca
GAGAGGGAGGGAGGGAGGGGGAAGGGAGGGAGGGCGCTCAGGGGCCCAGTGTGGGGCAAGGAGGCTTCCATAGGAGGTGGGCAGTAGCCGGACCTTGAGGGGATGGCGCTCCAGTGAGGGGAGGAGGTGATCCTGGGAGGGGTGAGGTGGGCGAAGGGGTGACACAAGCCTGGAGGTGAGGAACCATAGGGTCTGCCTTCTGGGGCTAGGGGGGCATCATTTGGATGGAGTAGAGAATTCACGCCCAATCATATTTGACAGCTAAAGGTGCAAGAGACAGCCTTGGGTGTTTATTTAAAAAAAAAATTGGAGAAAATGGCATGTGTTATTGATGTTTTTTCAGCTAAAGTGTCTTAGCGCAAAGATTATTTTTGGTGTGAAAAGAGAGATTATCCTTCTCATTTCCCACAGGCTAGGAGGCAGGGTCGGCTTGATTCACGGCGCACCTGCAGGCAGGGTGCTGAATTACGGGCTCCCTTGGAAGGGGAGGGGGAGGAGGCGATAGAAATGGTGAGGAGGCAGCCACGGGACCCCTTGGGTCACCCAAACACAGGCTCCCATGCACCCCACCTCACCCCCACCCCCATGTTCGAGATCAGGTGCGATGGATCCAGAACTCTAAGAACACATCTGGGTCCCCACGTCACTGTAGGGGATTTCTCAGAAGCACAGAGCAGACCCCGCCGCTCTTCCCCGCAGGAGTGGGGTCAAACTCCCAGGTGTTTCCACATCCACTCACGATACTGGACTAACCTTTCCAGAAGCTCCGGCATTGAGCAGCGCTCTAAGGCTACAACTCAAAATAAAAATTACTCGAAACCATAAAACACAAAAACCTACATATGTATTAAAGTAGAGAGCTTCTTCCAAGATTTTTTGCCTGCCAAGCTCTTGGATTACACTTTTCATTCAAGTAGAATTTGTCTCCTTCTTTGCGGCTGCTGCCTGGCCCTGCTGGTGCCCTGAGCATGTTCCCCTGGACTTGGCTTGTGCCCTTTCCTCCTCCATGTACACCCTTGGAGCCCCTTCCAGGCTGAACTTCCACTCAGGCTTAACACATAGTCCAAATGGAAAGCAATCTGCTCTGCTTCCCTTCCCCGGTCCCCTGGGGCAGCCAGGCATTCCCACCTTCGCCCAGCATCACACTATCTCCTTTCCTCTCCTGCTCTGACACAACTGACATCGTTGTACACTGTGAATCCCGCCAGAAGCTGTTTCTCTGCTCTAGACTGCATGTCTTTGAAGTCTGTATTTTGTCCTATTCACCTTCTTTCCTTTCTGCTTAGCTTAGTGCACGGTACAGAGCAGGCAGTTCCATTGTGTAGGAAGGAAGGAAAGGAAGGAAGGAAGGAAAGAAGGAAGGAAGGAGGGAGGAAGAAAGGGAAGGAGGGAGGGAAGATGGGAGAAAAGAAGGAAAGAAGGAGGGAGGGAGGAAGGAAGGAGGGGACGAGGGAAAGAGGGAGGGAGGGGAGGAAGGAAGGAAGGAGGGAAGAAATGGCACCTGCTCTGGAAACCTTCCTGAGCCACCCCAGATCCAAGAGCCCACTTCCCCTCCTGCGTCCCCTCTGCCTTTCGGGTCTGCAGCGCCCCACCCACCACCAGATCCCACCCTGATGGCACTGCTCTGATTGCTGGGGCACAGACAGCACTCCAATCTCACGAGAGTGAGGATTCACGAACATCCCCCCCTCCTCCAAGGCACAGGCTGGGGCTGCACACATGCTTGACCATGATTTTATTGCTGTCTAGCTCAGAGGTGCCTGGGGGCAATGAGTTCAATCATTCATTCATTCATTCATTCATTCATTCATTCATTCATCATTCATGCCTAGCTCACATGCTCATCCAGTGCCCCCTGCGTGTGCATTCAGAGCCCATCCCCGGTGTGTGCCTGAGATCTGGCATTCACGGTTCATGGGCTGGTTCTCCTCCCAACCACCAGCCCATCGGCATGTACAGCCCTCACTCTCTTTCCCTTACTCACGTATTGCCTACTTATGTCTTTCCTTTCTTCCTTATTTACTGATGGGCTGATTGACTGAAGAAGAGCTACATCCCTGAGTGACGTAAGAACCATTCATAGGTTTTGTGCTGTTTCCATCATGGAGATCACCGCCATTTTGTTCTATTTTTCATGGGGCCTGCCAGGAGTCTTGACTGTGCTTGATGTCAGGGAAGCAAGATAATAAACAATGGATAAGCTGGGGGCTGGGGCGGGGGTGCTGTTAGTGAACTCCATTTAAGCCAACGATGCAAAAATGTGATAACACAGAAGGTGGCTTAGCCTCCCAGAGAAGGGGGACCTCGCTTTGTGGAATGCACCAAAGTATCTCAGTGTCAGTGGACAGACGGATAAACAGAGCTGACCTCTCGGTCAGAGCGCCTCGGGCCTTTGGAGACCCAGCAGAAGCAGACAATGAGACCTGCAGGGTGAGTCTAGGGGGAGAAGGACAGGGCTTACCCTGTGGTCAGGGACTCAGACCACCTCTGAATGGTGTCCCTGCTTAGTGCGGCGATGACCGTGTCCATCTTCCCCTCCTCTGGGAGGATGAAGAAAACGGTCCCGTTGCCCAAGTACTCCAGCTGGACCAGCAGGCAGGGGAGCACCTGGTCGTGAAGGTACTTGATGGTGCCAGACTGGAACATCATGGGCACTCTCACCACAGTGGTCTTGTTCACGTAGAAGTTCTCCTCTCTGGTGCTCTCAGGGTCAAAGGGGTGCTCCCATGTGCCTGGAAGGGAGGGAGGGAGCAGAGACAGGCCTGTGAGAGCAGGACGAAAATGCAGTTTGGGTGGCAGCAGACCGCTATGCAGGTGGCATGGCGGCCGCTCCCTGGAAGGTCCCCACCAGAGCGGCTAGAATTTTCTGGTAAGTTGTGAAATGCCTAGCAGTTTAAAGGCTGTTCTCTCCTCCATTTCTTGAACTGGATTGGGGGTTATTAACTGTTTCTGAGCCTCTAAAAATGGAAGGAGGGAGACAAAGGAGAATGCCCTGGATTTGGGGGTAGAAGTCAGTAAACTAGACTTTGCCTCAACCCCCTGCCTGGGGCCTGGAGTGGATCCTGGACAGGAAGGGTCTGGAAATGGTTCCAAATGGAACTTGGCTTGCAAATTCAAGGTCGGGGTGGAGGAGTTTGGAGAAACGACCACCCATTCCATGCTCATGCCTTGACGTCTGGCCACAGAAGCCCAGCAGGCAGCCTAGCTGACTTTGGAGGCAAAGTCAGGATGAGAAGATGCCTTCAAGGTCACTCTCTTCCACCGACAGCTGGACTTGAATCCCTCCCCCATGCTCCACGATGGCATCACACAGCCTCTTTGCCTGCCTGGTGATGGGGAACTCACTACCTTTACACACCAGACTTTCACTACTGGTCAGCTCTCATGGAAGGAAAATTCCTCCTTAAAGCCAAAGCCTGCCTGATTGTGAGGCCCCTCTACTGAGCCTCTTCGGCCCTTCTGGGCTTATTCCAAGCAACTGTGGGTCCTCACACAGGTGACAGAATTCTGGATGTTTAAAGACCCAGGTTGACCTCATCAGGGCCTCCGACTCTCTAGGTTAACTACTCAGGTCTGGAGGTGACTGAGGACCCTGAGTCCAGGGAGTCCTGGTCTTGGCTGATTTGACCTCAAGCCCAGGAGTCCTTGTGAGGTCTCTGTTTTCCAGCTGAGGCTGCCTGAGGGTGGCCGGCTCAGAGTTCCAGGCAGACCCTTCTGCCTCCCAATGCCTGCAGGACATTGGGAGGTCCTGTTTCAAGACCCCAATCCAGTTCAAGAAATGGAGGACAGAACAGGCTTTAAGGGAGGTCTATGGACCCGAAGGCCAGAACTCTTGTTCCGAGCCAGCCTCAACCCCACTGTAAGGGCTGCTAAGGGAGGCAGTAGGGAGAGGCGGGAGGATGGAGGGGAAGGGCTGCGGATGTGGAGGCTGGAGGCCCAGGAACTGTGTGCCTGCGCCATCCCCGATGACTGAGCGTTATGTTACAGTCTGGTGATCTCATAGCAGGTGAGGCCATGGAGGGTTCTCAAACCATCCTTCACAGGAGGTCTGGGATCCCCTGGACTGAAGCAGCAGGTTTTGTGGCTAACTTGTCCAACTCACAACAACAGCAACAAAAAAGGTGGGTATTTTTCAGTGTTAGGTTTTTCATCCTTAAAAGTTTGCTATTTGCTTTTTCCTGAATATTTCTTTTCTAGAAGCAAACATAACACACCCGGTTTGGCACAACACAAAATACAGAATGGGGTCTAACTTCTACTTTAAGGGATTTCTTCTTGAAAATTCTCAGGCCAGGAGAACTTGTGATAGAGAAACTTATGAATTTATGGGGGCCAATTGGAGAGAGCAAGGATGATTCCTGTGGAAAATCTTTCCAAAAAAAGACTGTCAATATAGTTCACTAAGTAAGGAAGGAACATGCCAGGGACACTTTATGTGTCCTAAGCTTAGTGATGATAGCTATGTCACTCTTCATTGCTATTTATTATCCTGGCTTGCTGGAAACATGGCAGGGTATCTCCGGCTTAAAGAATGCTTGCCAATTAGTTTTTCTGTGTCCCAGAAAACCTGGGTACCCCAAGGCAGCACACAGCCCTGTCACCCAGAATCATTTCTGGGCAAACATTCCCAGACTCCTTGACCCTCTCAGGGTCAAGTGTAAAGAATGCTGCCTTTTGTATGGAAAAAATGTAGCCAAAACAACCTTGAGAAAGAACAAATCTAGAGGCATCATTCTTCCTGATTTCAAACTGTATTATAAAGCTGTAGTAATCAAAAGAGTGTGGCATAAAAACAGAGACCAATGGAGTAGCATTGAAAGCCGAGAAATAAACCCTGCACATACGGTCAACTAATATTTGATAAGGGAGCCAAGACTACTCAATGGGAAAAAGATAGTCTCTTCAATAGTGGTGTGAGAAAAACTGGATATTCATGCAAAAGAATGAAATTGGACCCCTATCTTACACCACTTGCAAAAATTAACTCAAAGTGGATTAAAGACTTAAATGTAACATCTGAAACCATAAAGCTTCTAGAAGAAAACATAGGGAAAAAGAATCTCCTTGACATTGGTTTTGGTGATGATTTTTTGGATGTGACTCCAAAAGACACAATCAACAAAATGAAAAGCAACCTACAGAATGGGAGAAGATATTTGCAGACTGTGTATTGGGTCAATATCCAAAATATATAAGGAGTTCATAAAACTCAATAGCAAAAAATAAGTAATTCAATTAAAAATGGGCTGAGAATTTGAATGGATTTTTTTTTTCAAAGAAGACGCAAATAGAGAACAGGTACGTGAAAAGGTGCTCAACATCTCTAGTCCTCAGGGAAATCAAAACCAGTGGTTTATCACCTTACACCTATGCAGATGGCTGGTATCAGAAAGACGAGAGATAGCAAGTGTTGGCGAGGATGTGGAGAGAAGGGAACCTTCCTGAACTGTTGGTGGGAATGTAAATTGGTGCAGCCAAGTTTATGTGGAAAATGGTATGGTGGTTCCTCAAAAAATTAAAAACAGAAATTTCATATGATCCAACAATCCCACTCCTGGGAATATATCAGAAGGAAATGCACTCACGGTCTCAAAGAGGTAACTCTACCCTTATGTCCATCATAGCATTATTAACAATAACCAAGGTGTGGAAGCAACTTGAGTGTCCATTGATGGATGGATGGATAAAGAAAATGTGGGGTGTGTGTGTGTGTGTGTGTGCGTGAGTGTGCTGTGTATTGGGAACCTGGAGGAAGGAAAATGTTGAGACATGAGACTGGAAAGGACAGAGAAGCAGATGACACTAGGCCAGGGTTTCTCAGCCCTGGGACAACAGTCATTCTGGAGCAGATATCATTGTGGAAGCTGTCTTGCTTAGCAGCCTCCCTGGCCTCTACTTAATAGATGCCAGGAACACACCCCACCACACCCTCAGTTGTGACAACCCAAAATATCTAGACATGGCTAAGTGTCCCTGAGGGCAAAAGGGGGTGAAGATCACCCTGGGTTGAGAACCAGTGCTATAAACTAAGGAGTGTAGAATTTTCTTCTCCAGGACAATGTATTGCCAAATTGTCTCATCATAAAAATGACTGTGGGAAGGGGCCTTGTTAAAAATACAAATTCTAGGACTTTCTTGCAGAAGCTTTGCTTCAGTAGGTCTGGCATGGGCTCTGGAATCTGTAATTTTAACAAGTTGCCATGGTGATTTTTATGAGCAAGAATTTTGGAAAACCCTGCTCCAAATTGGTGAGGACAGGCTGAAGTTTGGCCAAGATGGGACTTGGTCAGGGCTGGCTGTGAGTGCTGGGGAAGTGTGTGACATAGGGGCCATCTGGGGGGAGTTCCTGGGGGGCAGGGGCTGTGTCTGGCTGGGTAGGCTGTGTCTGTCTGGTTTTAGGCTGTGCTTCCAGCCCCTGGCCCAGTGCCTGACTCACAGCCAGCACTCAGCCAATATTTGTAGACCATGAGGCAGCCAGTCTGTTCATGATTACATGTTTGGGCCTTGAAAGAACCTACAAGAGCTTGGGCAAGTTGCTCAATTCTTTTGGGTGTCATTTTGATCACTTGTAAGATGGTATGTTCTACCTTCTTAATAGGATTATGGGGAAGATGGCGATTCACAGATGAAAATGTGCTTTGTAAAATCAAAGGCTCTGCCCAAGAATGCACCCTGAGTTTTATTACTGATGGCTCTTCTTATTCTTGGCAATGGGGTGGGTGGGGGAGTACCTTTGAAGAAGATGTAGTTGACCAGGATGAGCATGGCTGAACTATCCAGCTTTGATGACAAGTCCACAATTTTCCCTTGTGTCTTATTTTTGATATACTCATTGATTTGTCTGCTGGCTCCAGGCCCATCCTTGAAATCTGCAGCCAAGGCCTCCACCTCATAGTAGTTCTTGGTGTCTGCCAAGAATGACTCCAGAAGTTCCAGGTTGCGGTCAAGGAACAAGGCATTACCCATAGCCATTTCCAACATGGTGTCTGACTCCTTCTCGAAGAGGTGGCGGAGGTGCTGAAAGCCCTGGTGGATCTCGGCTTCAGACATCTTGGTGAGGTTGAAGCCCAGACCTTGGAGAAGCTGGACCCGTGTGTAACCACGGGCACCCAGAGACAGCATAGCTAAGGCCATGGAGATGCTCACAGGGGAGATGAAGACATTCTTTCCGGGGAATGAAGCCACTAGATGCCGATACAGGATAAAGGCAAAGTCCACATTGCTTGGAGCCAAGTCCCGGTGAGGGGTCCTTGGGCTCACATCAGTATCAGGGTCCTTAGCCTGGACGGTCCAGAGGTCAGTGGTGGACAGCCAGAGGAAATAGGTGCACAGGGCAAGCAGCATTGTCCAGGATGGTCAGGCCCTGCAAAATCAGGAATTCTCATCAGATAATGTAGGGTCTCCAAGGCAGTGAGGCATGGTGAAAGGGTAGGCAGAAGACCCCTTGGAGTACCCCAGTCAAGCCTTAGTTCTTTCCTTCACATTGGCTGTGTGACCTGGAACAAGTCAAGACTCTGGGCCTCAAATTCCTCACCTGAAAGTATGATTATACCTGCTATGATTTATCAAGTACCTACCAGTTGCCCAATACCAACCTATGTGTTTTGCCTGTATTTTCTCATCTAGGGCTCACCAACAAACTAATAAAGTAGGTATTATTATTATGATCTGAGGTAGATGGAAATGGAGGCCCAGAAAGTTTAAATATCTAACCAATTGATATATTCAAAGAATTGAGAGAAAAAAACTGTCAACCAAGAATCCTGGATCTGGTAAAACCATCCCTCAGAAATGAGGGAGAAATCTAGACACTCCCAGATAAGCAAAAGCTGAAGGATTTTATTGTCACTAGTCCTCCCCTGCAAGAGGTGCTGAAAGGAGTCCTGGCTGAAATGAAAGGACACTAGAGAGTAAATACAATCTATATGAAGAAATAAAAATCTCTGGTAAAGGTAAATATATGAGCAATTAGAAAAACTCGCATTATTGTAATTTTGCTTGGTAACTCCATTTTTTATTTTTGATATGATTTAAAAGACTAATCCACAAAAAGCAACTATTAGTCTATGTTTTTGGATACACAATAAATAAAGATGTAATTTGCGACTTAAATAACTGAAAGAATGTGGGGATGGAGCTACATAGGTGAAGGGCTTTTGTATGCTATCGAAGTTAAGCTGACATAAATTCAAATGAGAGTGCTATAACTTTAAGATGTTAAATGTAATTTCCATGGTAACTGAAAGAAAATACCTCTAGAGGATGAACAAAAGGAAGTGAGAAGGGAATTAAAATGTTTCACTACAAAAAAATCAACTAAACATAAAAGAAGATAGTAATACAGGAAATGAGGGACAAAAAACTCTATAAGGCATATAGAAAACAAATAGGAAATGGCAGAAGTCCTTCTGTATTAGCAATTACTTTAAATGTAAATGGATAAAATTCTCCCAGTCAAAAGACAGAGATTGGCAGAATGGATTTAAAAAATGATCCAACTATACACTGACTACAAGAGACACATTTTAGATCCAAAGACATAGTTTGCAAGGCTGGCTCACGGAACTCAGGGAAACACTTATGTTTACTGGTTTATTATAAAGGGTGTAATAAAGAATAAGAATGAACAGCTGGATAAAGAGATTTATAGGGCGAGGTCCAGAAGGGTCCCAAGTGCAGGAGCTCCTGTCCCTGTGGAGCTGCTATGCCCTACCCTCTCCACATGCAGATGTGGTCACCGACCCAGAAGCTCTCCAAACCCTGTTCTTTGGGATTTTTATGGAAGCTTCAACACGTGGGCAGGATGATTAACCCCAGCCCCTCTCCCCTTCCCAGAGAAAGGAGGGTGGGGCTGAAAATTCCAAGCTTCTAATCATGGCTTGGCCTTTCTGGAACCAGCCACATCCTGAAGCTCTCCAAGCGCCTATCAAAGGTCACCTCATTAGAACAAAAGACGCTGTGATCACCCAGAAAATTCCAAGGGATTTAGGAACTCTGTGTCAGGAACCAGGGGCAGAGACCAAATGTTAGAACAAGAGATGCTCCTGCTGCTCTTATCACTTAGGAAATTAGAAGGGTTTTAAGAGCTCTGTGTCAGCAACCCGGGGGCAGAGACTGATACGTATTCTTTTATTTCACGGTGTTACATGTATATGGATATCTATATAGCAGAGGCTAGGGAGAGGGGGAAATGGGGAGTTCGTGTTTAATGGGTAGGCTTTTGGTTGGGGTGTTGAAGTAGTTCTGGAGATGGAAGGTGGTGGTGGTTGGGGAGTGATGGGAATGTACTTAATGCCACTGCACACTTAAAAATGATTAAAATGATCAATCTTTTGTGTATTTTACCATAATAAAAAAGTCAGGGAAAAAAACGAAATACAGGCCATTAATAGATGTTTGGTAAGAGCAACTGAAAAAATGCAGCCAAGGTCAAAAGCAGGTACGGGAACGTTCTACCTGCAAGGCTGGGGTCCCAAGCTCGGCTCTGTGGAGCCACCTCTATCCCAATAAAGAATGAGGGGCAGGTCCCCGTGCATGGCCCCACCTCTGGGAGCAACCATTCTGGGAGGGAGCCCAGAGCCCACAGGGAAACCAGTGCCCCCAGGAGAATGTGCTGCCCTCTGAGCGCAGGAATCACTGGTCTGCTCTGGAACAACCTGAGGCCCTGTCCCCGGCATGTTCGAAAACCAGAACCTCATGAAAGACAGGTGCAAATCCCTCCACCCCACCCCTCTTCTGACCTTCCCCATGAGTCTCCCTCCATGGGGTGGGAACAAGTCCGTCCTGGTGGGAAGTACTCTGCTCTGAGCACCCTGCTTCTCTGCTCTGATAACAGCCCTGCAGCCCTCCCCTCCCTTCTCGGCAGCCTGGCTTCTCATTTTCCTGGTTTTGTGACAGACCATGTTGGATTAGGAACCCAGCATTGCTATTTACCAACGAGGTGACTCGGGTGGACTATTCATGCTCTGCCTGCATTTCCTTGGTACAATATAGAGTCAATAATAATACCCACCATTGGCCTTGCCCATCTGCCATTCCGATTTTCTGATGTTTGCTTCCCTGTTCCTGTCTCAGTACGCAGTCCAAGTTCGGGGCCCGTCACCTCTTCCAAGATTAGTGGTCACCCCTACCTGGTCTCTTGCCCCTGCTCATCTCCCTCCCACCCTTTCTCCCATCTGCAGTCAGAGGCATCTTTTATAAAAATGCAAGCTGATGGGCCATTCTCCCACTGAAATGCTTTCCGTGGCTCCCATTATTTCCACGAGGGGCTGGTCCTCACTAACGTGGCCCAGGGGGTCTTCATGACTCCGTGCCTGGTGATGACCCTGCCCCAGCCTCAAATTTGGCCCCCTGAAGTTTGAGCCACCACACCGCTGTGTGTGTCGGGGTTCCTTCAGCACATATCAGACTTTTATCCCTCTGCCAGGCTCAGGCTCAGGGCAGGGCGGGTCATCTCAGTTTCCCATTGTTTTTGGAGCCTGGCTCTGACCCGGGAGCTGGGGACACACACGGACCTGCCCCAGTCCTGCCCTCTGTGACCCACTCTGCAGTCCCATCCCTTCCCTGCCTTGCCTGGCTCACCTCCTTCTGTCCTTGGACGCTCAGGTCCCAGCTCTCCTCCAGGAACCGTGTTCTCTGTGCTTCCCTGTCACGGCCCGTCACATTGCAGTGAAATCTCAGCTCGCCCCGTCCCCTCCACACCTGTCTGGAGCCCTCTCAGGCAAGGACCTGGTGCAGTGTGCAGCCCAGAGCGGGGTAGGTTTGTTCAGTTACGAGTTCTTCTGGCCTCCCCTCCTCTTCCTGTTGTCTCTGGGATTTTGCACCTCATCCCCTTCTATGTTGAGCCCCCCGTGTAAGGATGAAAACTCTATCCCCCTCCTGAGATTGTAGCAAACATCAGTCCTAGCGGTTATGAGTGCTTTCCCGTGCGGCCTCGTGCAGCATGTCATCCTGGGCCCACTTTACAGATGAGAAAACTAAGGCCCAGGGAGACAGAGTAACCTGTTCAGAGCTGAGATTCTAAGTCCTGCAGCCTGGCCTCAGAGCCTGTGCCATGCTGTTCTGCCTTTCTCTATAGAAAACAACGTGATGAGAGGAAAATTGGTCTCCAAAAAAATACCCAGCAATGTTACAATGCAGAGTGTCCGTATTCTTCATGAATTTCATGTATGTCCTCCTTGTCTCTCATTTTTGAATTGAGGCTCGAAGTAAATGCCCACTGAGTTCTTAATTTTCACGAATGTCCCTTTGGGCCAGGTAGCATCTCGGGCCCTCCGCATTTAAGCCTTAGAACACGTGGCGTCATGCAAGGAGTCCTGTTGCTTCTGCAGTATCCTCGCCCTAGGTGGACGAGCAAGGAGCTAGGTGTGCGTGACCCTGGGGCACACACAGTCCACCGTGCCAATGGGCAGAGCTGTCCCTGCCTGCATCCCCCAGCAGGGGCGCTGCCTGGCTCCCATCCAGCCCAGCTGTCAGACTCTCTTGCGTTACTTGGCTGGGCTTACGAGCATCGGTGGAGTGAGAGATGGAAATGGCTTTTGCCTCAGTGCCAACCCCTGCAAAGCTGGAGGCCGGAGCAAATCAAACCCCCATGGGTGACCCACAGACTGCAAAACCCTCCCCATAATCCCTGCTCATGCACCCAGCCTCAGATCACTACTGGCTGTCCTAATGCTCAATGCCCATTAAAAAATTAAAGAGGCAAGATGTGCGTGTCTTCGTTCCGGCGGCTGGGCAGGAGCAGGAGGGATGGGCAGGGTTCAGGTACTACTCACGGTCTGCAGAGGGCTCAGGCAGCAACCATGGGCTCGGCCGTCCTGGGTCCTAGTATGTGTACAGTAAGCCAGCGGGGCACCACCGCTAAATCTTGTTTGCCAGCTTCCCTGCTGGTTAATGGTTAGAGGGGGGCCAGTGGCCTTCACCATTCGGTGGTCCCCTCCCCCGGACATTAACCAATGGGAGTCTTTTCTAGGACATTTGAGCAAACACAGCAATGCGGCAAGCTAACTTTCCTCTGCATTCAGTTCCCTGACGTTTTATTTTTAATATCAAAATGAGGCTGGAGTTGCATCAGTGCTTGTGGCTGCCAGGTGGCAGCTGGCAAGGAAGCCACAGGTGCCCTTAATTAGCCCGATGGCATGGACACCTGTGAATAACCAGGTGCTAAGCTTGGGCTGGGGATGGATCTAATGAGGTCCTGCCTTCAACGGGACCTCCGTCTGGTAGGAAAGAGACGTGGAAGAAAAACAGCCAAGTGCTTCCCATGGATTATCTCATATAATCTTCCAAAGACATTATGAATTAGATACTGTTACTATCACTTTTGTTTAGATAAGGAAACTGAGGCACATGGAGCTTAAGTGAACTTCCCTTGAGATTCAAATCTGAGATCATTTTACTCGAAAGTCTAGTACCTTCTTTTCTGCATTTTTATTTATTAGTTCTCTTTTGGTTGGAAGTGACAGACAACACACTTTTTTAAAGCAAAAAAAAAAAGAATACATATTGGGTCTCATTAATGAGAGTTCTGAAGGGTGGGGAGGCTTCAGGCTTGGCTGGATTCAGGGGTTCCAAGTTGGGTATCATCTCTCTCTCTCTCTCTCTAATTCTTTCTTAGCTCTTCTTTATTCAGCTTCCCTGCTTTAGCCTGTATGGTGGGGACAAAGGTGACCACTGCAGCTCCAAGTTATTTGGTTCTAACTGGTTATTTGAGAAGCTCACTTTTCCTCCCTGTTCATATCAGTCCCCCAAAGGACTCTGGGCATGACCTCTCATCATTGGCCTGACCACAGTGTTCAGAATATATGGCCTTGTGAACGCCTAGCCAGGGTCCTGTGCCCTCTGCTGGTTGATAACATTATTAATTCCCTCCAGGGATGAGGGGAGCCGTTTACAGGAACAAAGAGGAACAAACTGGGGGCTTTAAAGGGGAGGGGGGTGGGGGATTGGGATAGGCCGGTGATGGGTATTAGGGAGGGCATGTATTGCATGGTGCACTGGGTGTTATATGCAAGTAATGAATCATGGAACTTTACATCAAAAACTTGGGATGTACTGTATGGTGACTAACATAACATAATAAAAAATTATTATAAAAAAAAAAGTTGCACCCAGGGCCAGTTCTAGAGTTTTTGGGGGGCCCTTCAGTTTTATTAATACTTATTGGTCTTTTTAAAAAGTTTTTTATTTATTAAGCCAATTTTGGAAATTTATATCTAGGAATTTATTATTTTTAAATCTCTGTCATATCAGTAATTTTTTTGTTTCTATATTTTATTTACATATTTTTTCTCTCATTTTCTCTCATTTCTCATTTTATTCTCTTTTTTCCCCCTTTGATGAGTCTTGTTAGGGAAATCTGTCTAGTTAATTACTCTTTTCAAAGGATCAGCTTTTGGTTTTTAATTTTGTTTGTTAATCCTTACTCGTTTTTTAAAATCTATTTTTTTATTGATACCTTTCTTTATTTTTACTTTTTTGCCATTGTTTCCAATTCCTTGTTCTTTTCATCTGTTGTTCTTTTTCTGTTTTCTTGAGTTAAATGCTTAGCTAGCTTTCCTACTTTTTAACATTTCCAGTCTCCATATAAATGTATTTAAAGTTAAAAATCTTCATCTACCTTCTGGCTGAGCGATGCCCCTCAAATTTTTGATATCGATTGTTATCATTGTCATGTTTTGATGTGTTTCTAATTCCCTTTATGGTTTTATTTTTAACCCCAGGGTAAGTTAGTAATATGTCATTTAGTATATTTAGAACCTTAGGCTACTCTTTTGTTATTTACTTTTTTTAAAAAGATTATTTATTTATTTATTTATTTATTTATTTATTGAGAGAGAGAGAGACAGAGAGAGAGAGAGCACAAACAGGGGGAGAGGCAGAGGGAGAAGGAGAAGCGGGTATCCTGCTGAGCAGGGAGCCCAGCACAAGGCTGATCCCAGGACCTCAGAGATCATGACCTGAGTTAAAGGCAGACACGCCTAACCGACTGAGCCACCCAGGTGCCCTTTGTGTTATTTACATTTATTTCACTTTGGTCAACAAGTATTATCTACGAGGCATACCTAATAGGTATTGTTGGTTTGGCTCCAGACCACCACAATGAAGTGCAATTCACAAGAAGGTGAGTCGAATGAAGTTTTTGGCTTCCCAGTGTATATAAAAGTTATGTTTATGCTACACAGTAGTCTATTAAGCGTCCCATAGCATTATGTCCAAAAAAACCGTATATATCTTAATTAAAAAATACTTTATTGTTAAAAAATGCTAAACATTATCGGAGCTTTCTGCAGGTTATAGTCACTGATCAGAGATGACCATAACAAATATAATAATAATGAAAAACTTTGAAATACAGTGGGAATTACCAAAATGTGACACCAAGACATGAAATGAACAGATGCTGTCAGAAAAATGGTGCCAACAGACCTGCTTGATGCAAGATTGCCAGAAACCTTTAGTTTGAAAAAATACAATATCTGTGAAGAGGATAAAGTGAAGCACGATAAAACAAGGGATGATATTGAACACGTGGAACTTCTCGAGGATTTTTTGCAATCACATGTGCTTTGTTTTTATAAATGTTCCACGTTTTCTTAAAAAGTAATGGGTAGTGTCTGTTCAATATGCATAGATGTGTATACATATGTGTATATGTATAATTGCTCGAGCTTATTCTTTTATTTAACATCTGTGCTGATTCTCTATCCTCTGGACCTTTCCGTCTCTCAGGGGGGAATGTTAAAGTCTCCAATAATGATTGTTCATCCATTTATCTCTATCAGTTGTTGGTTGATATTCTTGAGGCTATTAAAGAAGATGTACTTTTGATAATTATATCCTCTTGCTCTCTTGCTTATTTTTCTTTTATCTCTGTTTCATATGACACATTTTGCCTTAAATTCTACTCTAAGAAGATTGCTTTCCTAACTTTGTTTTGGTTCACACTTGCCTGATATAGTCCATCCTCTCATTTCCAAACTATGCTTTCTTGTTTTAAGTGTCTCACATACACAACATTTGGTTGAATTTATTTTTATTACCCCAAAATGACATTCTCTGCCTTTTAATTGGCAAAATTAACCTATTTACATTTATTTTTGATTATTGTTGTAGTAGGACTGACATACCATTTTGCTTCATATGTTCAATTTACTATCTATTTTTTTTCTTTTTGTGTCTTTTACTTATTTGCATTAAAAAGATTGAATTTTCTCCTATTGATTCAAAAAATATTTATTCTATTTTTGGTATTGTGGTGGTTGCCCTTTACTAAAAAACCTTTAGTGGAGGTCCTGGCCATCATGGGGACAGAGACAAGCCACTCCATCATGCCTTGTCTGAATTCCTGTCCTCAGAATACAAGAGCATAAAAAATGGCTGTTTCCAACTATTAAAATTTTAGATAATTTCTTATTAGGCCATATTACCTAGAACAGACTTAGGTACATGGGAATGGGCGGGGTGCTGCATAATAAAGACAGAATGAGGCAGCCGTCCTGGGGTCAGCTGGAGTTGGAAAGGTCTTATAATGACAGTTAGTGGACACCTGTGATCCTTGAGCAGGTTGTTGTTAAGAGCTTAATGGAAAGTGGAGACCAGGCTATGGGAAAGAGGAAGAGGACAATTAATATGTAGAGACAGAAGTTTAGCAACGCTATCGCCTGTGGTAACACAAACGTGGAAAATATTACAAAAGAGCTGGTAGCTGATGAGATTTTCAGGTAGACTGTGGAAAGTATGGTCTGATTTATTTTTACTACTTAGAGTAAAATGTGGAAGGTGCCAGATAAGCTTAAACGTTTTTGTTAAATACACAAAAGCTAGAACTTTCTGGGTTAAAAGGATAATATAATTTCTCCCTCTTAGCTAGGGATATTGTCTTTTGAGAAGTACCTTGTTTAAGTAAGACTGAAGAGAAGTGACTGTTTCAGCCAGATTATCTTTTTCTTATTGATTGGTAGGAGAACTGGGGAGAGAGATAAATATATTGCGAAAAAGCTTCTCTAGGGCTGTGGCCTGACTTTTTGCTATCTGTATGGAATCTTTTGGTGAACATAGTGCACAGTTCCAGCGGAGCCCAATCCTTCTGTTTATTCTGAAGTCAGTGTTGCTTCTGTCCTGTTTCAGAGATCTTTGCCTCCCCTGATGTTGTGAAACCTATTTTCTTATATTTTCTTTTTAGAAGCTTGGATTGCTTTATTTTTCACATTTAGATCTGCAATCCATCTAGATCTGATTTGTGTGTATGGTGTGAGGTGGGGATCAAATTCATCTTTCCCCATATGTCTGTGCCATTTAGTGACAACAGGGATTGTGTTCTTTAAAAAAGTGTCAGTGTCATAGAAGACAAAATGTGTTACCTCTTGGAGGAGCTGGAAGAGGCATGGCATCTGCAATGGTGTGATTCCAGAGGCGGAGGGGGTGATCCTGGGAGGGCTTCATCAAGAAGCCTCTCCCTGGGTTTGGGGTGACCCTGGAAAGACCAGCAAGTCATCCCTGATGGCTTCTCAATGCATACTCCTTAACTGTGGGAATGTGTGTTATGAAGGACATTACTGAGACAATCAATGAGATTGGAATGTGAATGGTACATTAGAGGAAAAGTGTTGTACTAGTGGTGACTTTCCTGAAGTTGAGAGCTTTACTGGAAACTAATACCCCAATTCTTAGAAAATATACATAGAAGTATTTAAGAATAAAGGGTCATGGTGTATGAAATTGACTCTGAAAGAATTCTAAAAGCACATATACATATACATCATACATGGCGAAGGCTGGATGCATCCGTGAGCCTAGGACAGCAGCGAGCACGTGGTCAGGCCTCGATCAGGAGAGCCAGGGCTGAAATTGTTATTTTATTGCCTTAGTGACTGGTGCCTATCAAGTACTGGCTACTATTAGTGCCTGACAAGAAGACCTTGTCTTTAACCATAAACCTGAGCCCCTTAATGAAGAAAACTGATTTTCTAAATGAATATTTCTCTTAGGTACTTTTGAATCAGATGTCCATTTGTTAGTCACGTGTTCCCTGAACTGCTGGTCTGTGTGCACCAGACCCTGGCTCGTGGCCTTCAGGTGAGTGAGACCACCCGGTTCAGGAGGTCCGGTTCAGCATTGATGCATGTGGGTCTCATTTGGGAAAGAACTGCTGGTCTTCCAGTGTTCACTCCAAATCCTGGGAGGAGCTTCTGGCTGGAGTCCTCTAAGAATGACCAACTCCCCCTAATGAAATCACCCCATCACAGATGTGTAACGTGGGTTCCTCTTGTCCAACACTGCCAACCACAGAAGCTGGGACCAGCGGATTGCTCAGGGCCGTCTAACTTCTGTAGCTTTGTGGATAAGGCAGTGCTGCCTGGAATCCCATCTCCAAGTAAACAGGACCTCGCCCTGGTGTGGGACAGGTCATATCAAGCCAGGGACCTGTGGTGATCAGAATCACTAGGCAAGAGTTTTGGCTGGCCTTTGCTGAGCCCTGGCTGGCTGTTTACCCAAGAAATCAGGAGCTGTGTTGGCAAAACAGGATGCCAACCTGTACTGATGGCCAGTGTGGGGGTGGCATGGGCCAAATCTTGGGCTTCGCAGGCTAACCTGAGATGGACTTTGCTGGCCCCAGAGCCTGCCTTTTGGCTGTGGTAGGTCAGGGGAACTGCCTGACTCCTGGTCTTGCAGCCCTGCTGGCCCACATTGTGGAACCCACCTGTTCTACCTGCATGCTCAGCCTTCAGGCTCTTCCTGGATAAAGCCGGGCTCTAACCCTCTCTGGGGCCTTCTCCTGGATAGGCAGGAAATCAGCCCCAAGGGGCAGCCGTTAATTCACAGGTAAGCTTCTCCATCAGCTGGCTCCCTTTTATTGCCCTTTAGACTTCCTACCTGCCATTTCCTACTCTGCTCTGGTTTCACAGCTGAGTATAAAGCCCTGATCGTGGGGTCTGGGACCAGGGAGGACAGCAGCCAGCATTTATTGAGCCCTCACTGGGTGCCGGCTCTGGTGTTTTTTATTTTTTGTTTTTTTAGGATTTTTATTTATTTATTTGACAGAGAGAGAGAGAGAGACAGCCAGCGAGAGAGGGAACACAGGCAGGGGGAGTGGGAGGAAGAAGCAGGCTCCCAGTAGAGGAGCCTGATGTGGGGCTTGATCCCAGGACTCTGGGATCACACGATGAGCGGAAGGCAGACGCTTAATGACTGAGCCACCCAGGCGCCCCTGGCTCTGGTGTTTTACGTGTACGGATCTATTTAATTCTCAGCAGAAGCCACAGGGTAGGTATTATTATCATGCAATCAAGAGCACGGACCTGGGTTCGAATCCAGACCCCAGCTGTGTGATGTCGAGCACCTTATGTCAGCTCTCTACACCTGAGCTGAGGAACAGAGATCCCGGTCTCTAGAATCTGTTAGGTTGTTGTAAAGAATGCCTGAGCTAATATGCGGAGAGAGCACAGAACAGTGCCTGATGTATTCTGAGGCACAGGAATGATAATGATTATTGATACTCCCATTTGCCAGATCGGGCAACTGGCAGAGAGAGGTTAGAGGGCTTACCTGAAGTCACACCAGCATGGGGAGGAGTCAGAATTTGAACGCAGGTGCCTCAACCAAAGTCCTCACCACAAAGTTCAGCTGCCTCGGGCTTCAGCGTTCCTTCCCTGCCCAGTCCCACAGCAGAGCAGGGGTTAGGGGCACTCCAATCTCGATCCGTAGGAATTCCACATACTCATACTATTTTTTTAACATGTTCCAGATGCACAGGAATGGTCCATTTTTCAGTTCTGACCTTGGTTATTTGTGATTCTTTTCTTTTTCTTGCTCCGTCTCACCCAGTGGTCGTTAATATTATTGTATATCCAAAGAACCGCCTTTTGAGTTTCTTAATCTGTCTTATTTTATGTTGCTTTCTATTTCATTAGCTTCTGTTTGTTTATTATTTCCTTTCTTCTACATTGTTTCATTTGATTTGTGGTTCTTTTTTTTAACATCTTCAGATGATGATGATCTCATCATTTGTTTAGCGTATCTGCTAACATAATGCCTTTGAAGCAGTAAAATCTCCTCCTCAACGCAGTGTTTGATGCAACTGTACAGGATTGTTTTAGACAGCTTTACTGAGATATAATTTATATACCATAAAACTCACCCACTGACAGTGTATGATTCAATGATTTTTAGTAAATTTAGAGTTGTACCAATGTCATCAGGTTTGGAGCATTTCCATTGCCACACACACACAAAATCCCATAATTTTGCTATCAATCCCTACTGGTATATCCGGCTGTCGGCAACCATTGATCTGCTTTATGGCTCCATACTTTTGCCTTTTCTGGATAATTCATGTAAATGGAATCACGTAATCTGTAGTCTCAGGGATTCCGACTCCAGCAGTCCTGGGCGCCTTGAGCATTCAGCTCAGAATTCCACCTGACACGCCTCCCAGGGAGAACACGCATCCTATTTGTAGCAGAAGAGAATGGATTATGCTGATGATGGTTTGTTCCCAGACCAGGAGTGGACGCAGTGGGCAGCGTGCCTGGGCACACCCCCCACGATGAGCTCTTTGAGGATGGGACCGCCTCCTCTGTCCCTTTCACCCTTGGGACCATGCCTCACGCCCATCAGGTACTTGATGGACGCTTACTCAGAGGATTTACCGAGGACTGACTGTCCGATGGAGACTTTGTGAAGAGCTCAGTGACTGCTCTGCGAGGCTCTTTCAGAGGAAGAGTCCCTCATGGGAAGCTTCACGGACAGGGTCTAAGGAGCATCGTGCTGGCGGTCAGGCTTTCGGGGAGCATGGCTGAGGCACGCAAACGCTGCCAAACACAAAGTAATATGAAATAGTCCTTATCAAAGAGAACCCGAGAAGTTCCCTGCGTGCTTTCCTTCTCAGCCACTTGTGGAGGGACCTGGAACCCAGCTGGCCCCTCGGGGTGATGATAAGACAGTCCTCCCCCCTACCTCACACAAATAGTGCCCAGGCCACTCCCAGCAAGTTCCCCGAGTCATGCGGCAACAAAACACCCTCTCACGAGGCTGTCGTTTGCTGCTTTATTGAGCTGATTCTCCAAAGGAACACAGGTCTGCCACAGTCCAGGCAGCAAGGGCACGAGAGGACCACATGCAGAGGAAGAAGCCCAGGACCAGCAGGGGATGGGAAGCTGCCAGAAGGTCATGGGAGTGATCTGAGTCTGCAGATCCCCCGGGGAATGTTGGGGTTGGGGCAGTGAGCCTGGCTTGTGATCGTGCCGCTGTTCCGGACCTTGGTGTGCTAATCCATGCAGTGGGGATAATGACTCAGAGGGGTTTTGTGCAAAGACCAGAAGATAGACCCAAGAGCTGTGTGCTCGGTAAACATCAGTCTTGGTTTTCCGTTTTCTTCAGGAGCCCAGGATGGTGGAGGTGGAGGGAAGGCGGGCCCTCTGGCCACCTGGCTATGACTTTGCTCTGGGATTCATCACTTTCCCCATGAAGAACAGTTTGCGGCCACCTTCCTCGAACATTAATAGCAGGAAAGGTCGGTTGAAATGAAAGGGGGGAAGATGGGATCTGGGGAGGGACTGCAAGCCCGAGGTATCCTCCGCCTCTGCTCCTGTCTCATCCATGCTCAGCTCTGCTGTGTGCACCGCCTGCGGGGACCGAGCGTCAGAGTGCTGATGCGAGCAGGAGCGCCCCTCTCTGGGGGCGGCCACACTGCTTCTCAGTCTGAGCGCAGACCCTCTGTCTGCTGGGGAGTAAGGCCAGGTGGAGAGGCTGTGTCCTGTGGCGGGAGGCTTGCAATCGACTCCCGGTTCCATTGAGACTGGGTGCATGACCTAGCATGTCCTGTCCCCTGGTGGACACCATTTCCTCGATCAAAGGGATCAAGGATACTGTCTCTCCCCATCGGGCTTGGCACCCTTGGTTGGAGGGCTCACCATCCTGCTCTGTGCCGTCCGGGCTCTACGGCAGGGTCCCCTCTGCCCCTCCATCACGCGTGCTCGTGGGGCGCTCTTGCCTCACTTTGCTTTCCCCTTGCCTCTCAGAGAGCTGGTGTCCTTTTGTTGACTCCCCACCCCCAAGCCGGCCACACGAGTCCTGGCATTTCCACTTCCAAACTCCTCTTCTGCTCAACCCTTCTCATTGTCCGCATTGCCTCTCCCTGAGACCTGCCTGCCTTGTCGCTGGGTCGCTCATCCCCCTGCCACCGTCAGACCCTCAGGCTCTGCTGCGATCCCCTTCCTTACGACATGGGGCTGAGCTCCTTGAAGCTCAGATGCAATCCCACCCTTGGTTGTGGCCCCCCTGGTGGCCCCCTTCCCCCAGTTCATGGGCGACTGTCCCAGTACCTTAGCCCGGCCAAGGCCCTCTGAAGCCAGGTTCAGTTACTGCAGACCCCACTCCCCATCCTGCTCTCCCGGACTCAGACCCCCCCACTACTCCCCTCTTCCCGAAGTTGGTTAATATTTCCAGGCAATTCCCCTTTCTATTCCCCAGTGATCCCACAGTGGTGTTAGGACTTCAGGACTCAGTCCAGGGGGGCTTCACCTCTGATTCTTACGGAATCACAAGGGGACTCCCCTGTCCTCCTGGAAGGGTCGGGATTGCAGAAAAACACCTGGCCTGGTGCTCTCCACAGCTCCTCCCAACTCCCAGAGCAGGGGTGCTTGCCTTCATGGTGAGCTTGGGAAAGGGGGCATTACCCCTTGCTCCCAAATGAGGCTCAGCCCTCTTCTCTGGAGCAGCTGGCATCAGAACACCACTGGGGTGCTGTAACTCACCATTTCCACGTTTGACTTCCCCGCCAGCCAGGGAGCCCCGTGTACCCCAGGACACGGCACAGACATGGCAGTGCCGGGGCCCCTGGGTGCAAGTTGAATGAAGGAGGAAGGGAGGTGCATTATAAATGGCCCAGACACCTGGGGGCGTCGAACTTACCCTGGAGATCCTCAGGGGAATGGTTTGCAGAGAAATGCCGGTGATTCCCACACAGTAACTGGATATATCCGACATGCCCATCGAGGGCAGAAGCTGCTCCAGTTGCCTCTTCCCAGAAAAAGAGAATTTCGGAAAATACAGCCTCCTCCTGCTACTTGTGGGAACAAGAGGTGAGAACACAGCTGAAAAAATACCACCGAACAAGTGGCCCCGGCCAGCAATCTCACCACTTGTAGGTTAATAGAGTAAAATGCATGTCAGCTGCGCCCACTGGGTGCCTTCAGGAAACAGACCCGGGCCAGGTACTTTATAAGGGAATTTCCTTTTGTCCTCCTAGTGGTTCTGGGAGCTGGGTGCTACCAATGCCCGCTTCTCATAGAGAGAATATGGAGAGCCCAGGAGGCTAAGCGATTTCCCCCAAGTCATACAGTTTCTAAAGAGCAAGGAGTGGACCCACAGCTGAGGCTCGCCCTCAAGCCAGGCTGCTGTCAAACTGGCCTGCCACTGGGCCCCGCCATCTAGGAGGCTGTCTGCCTGTCCGTCCATCCGTCTTAGTCCCCACACATAGCCTTGCCCCTTGTCCCTGCCTGGGGGTGGCCCCAAGACAGGGCTGGGAGCCAGAGTTTCCTATTTCGTCCTGGCTCACCTTTCCATGTCTGCACCTGAATAGCACACAGGGGCTCTGCCCACAGGGTGGCCTGATCGTGGCTGTCTGGGGTCATGGCCGCAGGGAGCCTGAGTGCCGAGAATGCATCTGCCCTTGGCCTCCCTGTCTCTACCGCCAGCTGAGCCAATGGTCTCCTCCCAGCTACAGGCATCCTACAGTGGGCCAAGCCACAGGGAGGAGAGCTGAGTGTCTCAGTCCTCTCGAGGGGCAGGGCCCTGGGGACTGAGAAAGTTCTGTCGGGGTGAAAACCTCGATCCTTAGTTCAGTGTGGTTCACGCTGTGTCTCGTGGGCCAGGTCTCGGGTGGTGATGAGAACCCAGGCCGGCCAGGGCACGGGAGCCCAGACTCTGCACCGGGGTTCATCCTGAAACACGAAGGAGACTTTGTCTTCCAGGGGCTGGCTTGCCAGGTTTGGAGACGTTGTTGGGGTGGTCACACCTGGGGGGGGTGGCGGGGTGTGCTAGTGGCATCCAGTAGATGGAGCGTCCAGACATGCTGTCAAACCGCATGATGCCCAAGATAGAGCCCCTGCCCCCGGTGAAGAGTGGCCTGGCCCATAATGTGCTGAGACAAAACGATGGCTGTCGAGAGGCGCATGCAAGACAGCACTTGGTGATTTGTAATGGCTGGGGATCTTGAAGACGGACCCAGGAGCAGTGGGACTTGCCGGGAGCCCAGGTTAGAGATTCCCAGTCTCCAATGTGCATGTGAATCCCCTGGGATCTTGTTAAACTAAAGACTCTGAGTCAGGAGGTGTGGGATGGGGCCTGAGACCCTCTGTTTCTGACAAAGTCCCAGATGAAGCCACTGATGCTGGTCCACAGGCCACACTTTGAGGAGCAGAGACCTCGAGGACCTCAGGGGAGCAAGCAAGTTGATTGAGGGCATGGCAAAGAGGAGGGAAGGGAAGTGCGGGTGGCTGGGGAGCCATGACCAGGTGTGGAGAGGCCTGGTCCTGGCTCCCGCTGGGTCACCCACGGGTCACAGTGAATATGTCAGTGAACCCATAGTCCTGTGTTTGTATCTAGGTCGTATGTGAACATGCATGGCATGTTCACATCCTGTTTGGGAAATGCTGGGTAAAGCTAAGTGAAATATTGCTTGGACCTTTACAACAGCTCAGTGATTTAAAACCTTAACATGAACTATAAACCCCCCAGAGGAAGATTTGATGCTTTGTTGTGACGGCACACCAGTTTCCATCGCTCGCAGGAGTGTTTGGCTGAATCCTGCCTAAGGATGACGGTGTGAATGGTCCCCGCTCCCTCCCATCATAGGCCCTAAGACCAGAAGGGCCACAGCCCCCCCCCCGCCCCCCCTCCAGTCACAGAGGCGGAGAGGGTGGCCACTGAAATGGGCTCAATGCATTTGGGAGCAGAGACAGTTGGGGTTTTACCTTAGTGGGAAGGGCTGAGACCATGTGTCAAAATTCTCTCTCATCAGAGCCTCATCTGTGTCCCTGGCCTTCCCTGTGTCGGGCAGGATGAAGACAGCGGTGGTGTGGCTACTGCAAGGCAGCCGGAGGACGTAGCTGTGCAGGTGATAGAAACGCTGGAGCTGGAACCAGCCCGGCCGCTGCATCATGGGCACCATGATCTTGACCCCCTCGCTCACTGAGAAGGGTCTGATCTCGGTGAGCTTTGGGTCAAAGAGGATTTTCCACTTCCCTGATAAGAGAGAGGACACCGCCAGCTTTCAGGGCAGAGGGCGCTGGATGTCAGGTGTCTCATTCGTTTGGAGGTAGCTCGGGAGGGGCTGCTGTGTGCTGGGCACCATTCTTGGTGGGGAAAATACAGCCGTGCACAAGAGACTGTTGTCGGAGGAGAGCTTATGCCAGGGGAGGGGAGAGCCTCCCTGAGAAGGTGACATGGAGGAAAGACCCAACAAGGTGAAGATGTATTGGCATGACAGGGAGAATATCTGAGAGAGAGGGGATGGTATGTGCAAAGGCCCAGTGGCAGGAATGGGTCTGGCATGTTCAAGGGACATTGGGAAGCCTGTGGAGCTGGAGCAGAAGGAGTGAGGGAGACGGTGTTGGGAGGGGAGGCCAGAGAGTGAATGAGGACCATCAATTTCTTTATGGGTGAACTGAAGGTACGATAGCTACCTCACTGGATATCGGTGAGCACTCAATGAGATGCTCTCAGTGAAGCCTCAGCACAGTGTCTAGCACATAGTAGTTGCTCAGTAATTATTGGCTATTAATTTTACTATTACAGTGCTCACTGCAACTCTACAAAATATGACACTCTACTCTTCCCTGGTATCAGCTGGATGGAGAAGCTCGAAGGCAGTCTACAAGTAAACCGGGGGCTACAGGGCCTGCCCGAGGAGCTTTGTCAGGGTTGGGGTGAGTCCACCCCTCCTCTTTTGGAGCTGGCTACCTGCCTTCCCTTATCTTCTTGCTGCTGAGGCTCCCGGCCAGAAGTTGAGAGTCCAGCTCTGAGGGCCCACATGGCCAACCTTGCAGGGCAGGAAGTGCGGGGAACCAGGAAGCTGAATTTCTGAGCGCTGCAATCTTGACAGTGTCTGGAGTCCAGGTGTTATACAAAACAATAATGTCTCCTATGTGAAGAAGCCCACAGTCTTGTGGGGACAGAGACAAGTAATCAGGAAACTATGACACTGCGTGTTAAGTCTTCAGATTAAAGAAAGGAAGTGGTACCACCAGAACCCAGAGGAGAGGCATTTGTCCTCTCCAGTGGCTCTAACCCTCCTGTTCACCAAAGACCCCCAACTCTCTATGCGCAGCCCACACCTCTTATGAGCTCCAGACCCAAATCCCCACCGGCCATCTGGTCACCTCCATCCAGACGGCCTAGAAGCATCTCAAAACAAAAAATAGTTTCCCTCTGCCACCTACTTTGGGGGACGGTGGGTAGGGTTGCCAGACAAAATCCAGGACACCCAGTTAAATCTGAATTTCAGAGAAACAAGAAATCATTTTTTAATATAAGTATACCCATGTTTTGTTTGTTTCTAAATGTGGCGACCCCAGTGGTGAAGGTTGTTAAGGAAGGCTTCCTGGGGGTGGTGACTTCAGAGCTGAGCCCTGAGGGGTGCATACCCAGTGGTGGGGGAAGTGGAGAAGAGGTGGGGAGCAAAGGGGTGGGTGGCCTGTGTAGACACCCATAGGCCAGAGGGATCACGCTGTTCAGGAAAGCGGTGTTGTGTTATGTGATGAGCGTGTGACACTCTTGGAAAGAGGGAGAGTAGGGAGGGCGACAAGGATGTGGTTGAAGAGATCAGCTGGGAGCAGGTCACTGAAGGGCCTCGTGGGCCGTCCCAAAGATGTGGAACATGATCCTAAGTGCTATGGTTGGGCTGGGACGACTTAGAGGTTTCAGGCCAAATGCGGCTGATAGAATGGCTACCCTGACGGCCGCATGGAAAATGGGTTAAGGGAGGCAAACTGCTCATAGGAAAGCCCGTTCAGAAGCAACTGCAATCCTCCTGGTCAGAGGTAATACAGCCTGAATGAGGCTAGTGGCAGTGGAGAGGGACAGTGGACAGACTGAAGAGAGCCAAGGGAGGAGACCCCCCAGGTCGTGGGTCCTGTCTAGAAGGGTAGTGTGGGAGAGACGGCGGATCTGCACAGCTCATGCTGAGACCTAGTTTGGGCAGGCTCCCTGAGACTTAGAGGAAAAGAAACGGAAGAGGGAATTTTGGGGGGGCGGGGGAGAGACAGTGGGAAGAAGTCCTTCTTGTTTTGAACATGTTGAACTCAGGGCTCTTCTTGGACATTCGGTTGGAGGTGACCAGATGGTCGGCAGGGATTTGGGTCTGGAGCTCATGGGAGGTGGGGGCTGGGCATAGAGCGTTGGGCGTCCAGAGTGCGGGAGGGTAGGACCCACTGGAGAGCCAAGCTTGCCCAAGGAAGATGACCGAGGGAGAACGCTACGGAATGCCATCTTTAACAGGCTCCACACAACAGGGAGATACACAAAAATGGCAGAGGAGGTGGGAGAACCACGGAAGAAAGCCACGCTGAGCCCACAGGAGAGTGTCAGGTAGGAGAGTCCACAAAATAGAGTTAAATGTAGCAACGCTGGGTGGACACAGAAGGACAGGGCCCCCAGCTCAACAAGGAGTATCTTTTTTGAGGGTGGGCAGGAGGCAGCTTGCAAAACACTTTAGGGTGAGCCCGGGGCGCAGAAGTAAGACTTGTGTGTGGTGGCATGGGAGGCGAGCTGGGATAGCCCGCGTGGGCAGGACTGGCTTCGAGGAGGCGCGACCTGGCTGTCACAGGGGACACATGCTCTGTAGTTGCCAACTTGAAAAGCAATTTTGGAACAAACATCCCACATACTCATTCACTGTGAAACACACAAATTATGTAGCTGGTCTGTGCGGGGCACTGCGACATAGAATTTTGGTTGCGGTGGGGCTGCAGCCTGAGAGGGCCCTGGAATATTCAGGAGACAGTACCAGAAGAGGGAGGGGCTGCAGGGACAGGGAAGAGAGGAATTCAGGGGTAGAATTCTCGGAGAGGCAGGGAGACAGCGGGAGGGGAACGGAAATCCTCGTCTTGGACAAAAGACAGATAAGCAAACTGCAGAGGGATCTAAATAATAATAATCATCAGAGAATGTCTTACCTTTAAAGAAAATATAATTGGCCAGAATCAAGACAGTGTCCGGGTTCAACTCCTGGGCCAGCGTCCCGATCTTCCCGTGGGTCATCTTGCTGATGAAGTGGTCCATCTGCTCCCTGGCTACGCGGTTGTTCCCGAAGGGGATGGGGAAGACCTCTGTGTGGTACAGGTTCTGAGCAATGTTGACAAACCTTTGTGCCAGGTACCGCTTCTGGTCCACAAACAGGAGGCTGCCCACGTCCGCCCCGCTCGCTGCGAGGGGCCGCACGGAGGCAAGGAGTTGCTGACTGTAGTGCGCGTGGACCCCGTTTTCTGGGACCTGCGTGAGGGGAAAGCCCAGACCCTCCAGGACCTGCATGCGCACCGCTGGCCTGGCCTGGAGAGCCAGCAAGGTGAGGGGAATGGAGAAGCTCAGCGGGGAGAAGATGATGTTCTTGCCTGGGTTCGCAGCTACCACCCGCCTGTACAGGCTGAAGGCGAAGTGGGAATTGTTCAGGAACGTTGAGGAGGCCGACAGGTTCATGGGCGTTGGATGATTTTCCTGGTCAGGAACCCCTTGGCCACAGGCGTGAGGATCCAGGCCGGCCACCAGTAGCCAGAAGAACAGAGTGGGGTGCACCATCCTGGACAAACAGAGGCACAGAGCAGGGTCACCCCGTCCAGCAGGGCGTGGCACCCCGGAACACTTCCTGCTGCTCTCCTCCTCCGTTGAGAGTCCTGGGGTAACACACAGGCTTTGGGATCAGGTGGAGGTGGGTTCGAATCCTAGCTCCGGAACCACGTGACGCTTGATGTGAGCACGTGGTGGGTGAAACACAGCAGGTGTTTGGTAAAAGTATAGCTGTTAGGGAAAAAGACCTAGCGATACCCTTCAGGCTTCTTTAGATTTTAGTTATAAGAAATTCCACTTAAAATATAGTATTCGCAATATAAAGATTCAGCTCCCCACCTGCTCACTCAATCCTGCTCCCCAAAGGTAATCAGTTATAAGAAATTGTTGTATGTTGGGGCGCCTGGGTGGCACAGCGGTTAGGCGTCTGCCTTCGGCTCAGGGCGTGATCCCGGCGTTATGGGATCGAGCCCCACATCAGGCTCCTCTGCTATGAGCCTGCCTCTTCCTCTCCCACTCCCCCTGATTGTGTTCCCTCTCTCGCTGGCTGTCTCTATCTCTGTCAAATAAATAAAATCTTTAAAAAAAAA